>NC_133600.1:5831327-6077254 GCF_964106895.1 Numenius arquata | reverse complement strand
ACGGCCTCGCCCCGCCCCGCCCCGCCCCGCCCAGCCACGCGCGGCGCAAGGGGCGACGGCGGCCGAGAAGGGACAAAAGGCGGGGGGCAACGCGGAAGGGAAGGGGCGGGGCCAAACGCTCATGGGAGGCGGGGTAGAGGGCGTGGTTTAGAGAAGGGGCGTGGCTTAGAGGTATATAAGAAAGCGGGCGGGGCCCGGTCGCCATTACTCTGGGGCTGGGGGGTGGGGGTTGGGGGGGAGGTCGTCGAGCCCTCAGCCGACACTCCCGACCACCCCCCACCCCCCCTTTTATCCCGTCCGGTGCTGGAGGCCCCACTGTTCCCTGGCTTTAAAATTTCATCTCAAAAATTGAATTTTTTTTTTTTTTTTAAAGGGGGGGGAGAGATTTTGGGGGCACACACACCACCCCCCCCACCCCCCCCCAAAAAATGAAGGAAAAATGTTTTTTCCGGTGAAAATCTCAAGATTCACTTAAAGTTGTGATAGCCAGAAAGGCAGGTGAATGTTGAATTTCACAAAAAGCCTCTCAAGTGGGGTGTTTTCCCTCAAATCTCCCCGTGGGTGCTGGGTTTTTTTTGGGGGGGGGGGGTGGTAGATGAAATGTTTATTTTTCTGGGTTCTTTTCCCTGGCTGAGCCTCCTTGGGGCAACTCAGAAATGAGATGGGGGTGCAGGCATGGCCCTGCCTGCCTGGGGTGGGGGGAGGTTAAAATCCCGCGCAGGGGTCAGTTCAAGCCTGGCCCATTCCTGGGGTTACGGCTTTTGGGGGAGCACGGCGTCCCCATGGTCCTCACTGGGGTTCCTGGCACCGGGGGCCAGCGTCGTGGCACCACCAAGCCGGGCTGTGGGGTTTGTGGGTCTGAGGGGTTTGTGCGGCTGCAGCGTTTTGGGGGTTCTGCATGGTGAGGTTGTGGGGTTTGGAGGGTTTCTGGGTGGTGGGATGGGGAGGCTGCGGGACAGTGAGGTTTGGGGGTTCGAGGGTGGCCGGGCTGTGGGGTTTGGGGAGTTCTGGGTGGGGGTTTCTGGGTGCTGGGGTTTTGGGGTTTCTCTATGGTGGGGCTGCAGGGTGTGGGGGCTTCTGGGTGCTGGGGTTTTGGGGCTGTGGCGGTTGGGGGGCGGTGGGTTTTTGGGGTTTCTCTGTGGCGGGGCTGCAGGGTGTGGGGGGTGCCCACCAGCCCGTGGCACCAGCCCCGCTTCCAGCAGGTGGCATCTTCCGCCCAGGTTTTGCGGCTCCGGCCTTTCTCGGGTGATGGAGCAGTGTGGAGCGTCCCCGGAGCCCTGGGAAAAGCCCCCTCCGAGGGTCCCCCCCTCGTGGCAGGGGCCGGGGACAGACGGGGACTGGTCGCTGGTGGGGAGGGGCCGCGTAACGGCCCGGGAGCCGGTGGGCGACTCCTGGAAGGGTTTGGCCATCGTGTGGAAATTGCGACTGCAGGACAAATCTGCAGCCGTTTACTGGCTGATTGATGATCCCGGCTGTTGATAAGGCGCGTTAGCAATTATTTACAAGCCATGAGGAAACTTGCCAGCCAGTTCTGCAACGCCTTTATTGGGGAGGTGGGTCTAGACAGCCCGGCGTGGCCCGGCTGCCCGCAGAGCCCCCCGCAGCCCCGGCCGGGGCATTGCACACCCCGGAGGGGAGTTCCCGTCCAGGCTGAGGACGTGGACGCGTTTCTCCTTGCCCTCTTTGACGGTGGGAGGACAAGTTGCCACTTGATCAAATGGGCGCCGGGTGCCTGTGGGATGGGGAGGGAAGGATCCGGCTCCACTGACTTTGTCCCTCTGGAATTCCCTGACGCAGGAGCTGCGGAAGCTGAACGTGGCAACAACTCGTCAGGATGCAAATGGCAACGGATATTAATGCAGGTGGAGATAAGGGCGGGCAGAGTGGCCGCCCCAACACCTCAGCAAGCAGCCGTCGAGAAGAGCCCCTCAGCCCTGACCCCCTCGGCTGATTGGGGTGGGTTTGTGCAGCTTGGGGCAGGGACGCTCCATCGCGGGACCACCTCATCCCTGGGCTCGGGGAGCCTGGTCGGGCAGAAAGCTCCTTCTTAGAGCTGTGGCTTCTCCAGTGCTCGGCCCAAGCCCCCCGACCTGCAGCCTCGGGGTCCCCTGCCCAGCCCTCAGCCCTCTGCATCCCCCCTGGGGAGGGGACCCCGCACGAGAGCCCTTCTCTGGGGGTCGTCGTTCCTCCAGGCAGCCCCGTGCCCTGCAGTCCCTCCCTGCTGGGGACACGGGGGGCCTGGGCAGACGCACCCCACCTCTGCTGCCACTCTGGCAGGGGCTGCACATCCCGGGAACTGGGGTTCTGTGGTGGGCTGTCCCCTGCCTGTCCCCCGAGGGAGCTGGGTCTGGTCGGGAGCACGTTTGAGTCACCCCGGGAAGCGGGCGGCCGGGAGGATTTTCCCACGGTGCTGCAGAAAGCAGCAAACTGCACCCTTCTGTGAGAGGACTGACGAAGAGGTGACACCTCCCCGATTAGTATCGATTCATCGTTAGACAGAGCCCGCTCCCCGAGCAGCTGGGTGGGCAAAGCGGCCGTCCCCGCTTGGGGAAAGCGGAAGGGAAAGAGGGTGGTTTTGGCCAAGAGCAGCGAAAAATGTCCTGGGCCTGTCATTGTCCGAGGGGATGGGACGGGCTGGGAGGCTCCTCCGGCAGCTCTGCGTCATGATCCCACCTGGGCTACCCCATGGAAAGGGATACAAGCCCCTCTGTGATCCCACCTGGGCTACCCTGGGGAGGGGGACACAAGCCCCTCTGGATCCCTCACCGGGGCTCATGGGAACCCAAGGGGACATCAGCCTCTGCCACAAGATCTGCAGGTGTTTGGGAGCAGAGGCAATGTGGGGTTGGTGGTCCAGGGCTTGGCAACGTGGTGGTGCCAGCAACAGGGGCCGATGTGGGGCTGCTGGCCAGGGCCTGGCATGGAGCCGGCCGGGGCTTTGCGGGAAAGGTGAAAGCCAGGTGCTGCTCCAGACAGTGCCGGTGTCGGGAGGAGGAGAGCGGTGGGTGCCACGTGGGAGCCGCCGCGGGTGTTGGCGATGAGCTCACGTCCCGAGACGTTACTTAATTCAGACAGTGCCACCGTGCCAGGCACTGGCGGGGAACGGCTGCGGGCTGTGGTGGTGCGACCGCCGGCGGGCTCCGGCACAGGCGGGTACGTGTACGTGCCCCGATCGTGCGGTCTCGGCGGGAGCCAATGTGCTGTGCGGCCAGACCCCCCCCGGGGCACCAGCCGGGGGCACGGGCACCACACCAGCCCCGTGGGGTCCGGTTCCCACCGCGCCCCCGGGGTCCTGCAGGGAGCACCAAGGGCTCTGGGTAAATCCCACCCATTTGCTGCTGCAGGATCTACAGCATTTGGATAAACCCGGACACGCCGGTGCTGCCGTGGCACCGCTGTGAAGCCTGGGGTCTCTGGCTCCTCGTCTTTCCTGTCACTGAGTGTGGAGGGATGGATGGCAACGGTCAGAAAAGGGCCTGGCTTCGCCCCTGCCCCGAGCCCCACACGCTCCTGCCCCGTGGGGCCGGGGGCAGCCGCTGCTTTCGGCAAATCCCGGCAACTTTGGGTGCAGCTTCCAGCGCTGCTGCCAGCTCCCTGCTGACCCGGGCAAGTCATTTTCTAAAAGGTCTTGACCCTACGCACTTCAATAACATGGTGGCTGTAGCTGAAGCCCCCTCAGTGCCCATCCGTGCCAGGGGGACCCGGGGGCGGCTGCGAGCGCGGAGTCCCTCCCAGGCTCTGCCTCCAGCCCTTGAAAGCACAAGCACCTCCCGGAGCCGGAGCAGCTTTCCAGCACGGTTCCTGCCAAGTGAGAATAACTGGTGCAGCTGGTCTCCCCGCTCCCCTCCACCCCACATTATATATAATTGCCTATTTTAATTAATAAATTGGAGGCCACTCAAAGGAAAGCGGCAAGATTTGTTACAAACACTGCAGGGATTGTCTGCCAGCCCCGAGCCAGTCATGTCATGGCGGATTTGAATCGGTCTCCCTTTGAATTCGCTCACAGACAGATCAGGAGATTTACATCCCCCGCCTCGTCTCCCTGAGCTTGGCCCCTCTGGGCAGGTCGGGATCCCGCCCCGGCAGCTCCCGATAACCTGCGAGCAGCGGGTCCAGGCTGCGCCCCATCCTCGCCACTGGCCGTGGGGTCTGAGGGATGCTGCCGGCGAGCGGTCCTGGCCGGTTTCCATCCCTGGATGTGGGATTCCACCGCCAGGCAGGGGCTGGCAGCAGCGTGTCGGCGACATGTCTGTATCTCGTGGCACGAGCCGTCCCGGCGGGAACCCACCTGCCTCCGGAGCGGCGACGGCAGAGGCTCAGGGAAAGTTCAGGGTCCCTGGGGACTGCTTTTGGGCTCCACCAAAAATTTCCCTTTTCTTTTTCTTTTTGGATTCTTTGCTTTTCTTATGCTTGATATAAACCATTGTTTTTCAAGGCAAATTTTAATGTGAAAAACATGTTTTGTTTTTCTACTAACTGCAAGCCTGGGCTATGTAAGCAATTAAGCTTCTCCTCTGACGAGGGCTGGGGGGCAGACGGGGGCTCTGTGGGGAGACGTGCCCTGCGGCGGCTCTGCCCTTTGCTGGCCAAACCTCAGCTGCCGAGAGGCAGGGACGGGGGTCCTGCAGGGCTGCCGGGATGCTCCGTGCTGGCGGGGCCGGGATGCCCCTGCCTGGCTCGGGTCACCCTCAGTAGCTGCCGTCATCGCAGCCCATGGCGGAACCCTCCTTCCCCTGGCGAGGGCTGGCACTGCGAGGTCAGGCTGTGGGAGCTGTGCTGGCCCCTGGCATCCATGGGCCCCTGCGGGATCAGCCCCTCCAGGGGCTCCATCGGATGCTTTCCCATGGTTCAGGGGAGGGTTAGGATCAGCCCTCGCTCACCACACGGCCTGTGCCCCACTGTGTGGGACGGCCACTCGCCTTGGCTTTCCCAGACACCCTGGGTACTGATCCCTGGCCCCGTGCATGGAGCCCATCAGCCCCCATGCCCTCGTCTGCCCGACTGGCAGCAGGATGCGGCTGCAGGGACCGTGTCTGGTGATGGGGTCGATGCATCGGCGTCTCCCACCCCTTCCTGAGCGAGCTCTGTCCCTGACGTGCTGGGTTATGCTGGTGTGGGGCTCCAGGAGCGCTCTGGAGAAGACCCCTGGGCAGGAAGGTGCCAGCTGAGTTGGCATCCTCCGTCTAGCCAGTACCAGAGGGTGGCCAGCAGCCCGGCCGTCCCATCGGGATCACCAGCACCAAAGAGGAGTGGAGCAGGCGCTGCCCTTCCCTCGCTGCTCCGCTCCTCCGGCAGCACCTCCCTGCAGCCTCTCTGAGGAGCCAGAGACACTCTAATGACCCGGGAGATTTTTACCGACTCCCGGCTCCCCTGGACCCAGTTCAGCCCCACACGATTTCATTACGTTTTACGGCGCTGCCAGCTCTCCCCTGGAGGCTCGGTTTGGTCCTTCCTTCCACCGCGGCAGAGGAAGCATTTAGGCTGGGGAAACCGCACGGCCGGCCCGGCCGCTGACTCACGGCTTGTTTACACGGCGTGAAAGTTACTCAGAGACGCGTGTCACACGTGGCGGAGCCCGGCCACGCGAGCCTGGGGACCCGGCAGCTGCCGCAGCTCCTGCAGGGACGGTTACGGGGAGCACGGCGGAGCGGGGATGGCCGGGGGGTGCCGGGCACAGAGGTGATTCCTGCTGCAGCTTCCCCACTGGGGCCTGGAGCATCCTCCTCCTCCTCTGCCCCGCGGGATGAAGGACCTGAATCGCTCCTGGCATTGTCCTTGTGCCTGTCCCGGTGGCTTCCTGCAGGATGGAGGGGCATCGCCGTTCTTCCCTCTGCGTGTGTGTACGGGGGTGGTTTTCCTGCATCATCTTCCTCAGGAAGATGTCCTCTGCTTGGAGCAGGAAGCACTCGCTGTTGTGGGGAGCGACCCCAGCTCAGTGGGGCTCTGTGGGGCTGGGTGGCAGTGGGGAGCCCCCTCTCCTTCCTCCCCGGCCAGGTGACCAGTGGCTCATTCGGGGCACAGACACGAGCCTGGCCAGCCAAGGTGGAGCCCCCCTGACCCCTCATCCCAGCTCCCCCCGCGAGGCTCATCCAGCCGTGTGGGCACAAGATGGTTTTGTGAGGAGCTCATTAAGGCCGCTTTAAATCTGCGTGTGCACAGACAGGAGAGATGGAAACCAGCACCAACAGCAGGGCCAGGACAGGAGACATCTGGTCTCTCGCTGCGAGGGGCAACGCGCCTCGTCAGCCCCGGCTCCTTCCCCTGGGCCGGGCAGTGGGGCCAGGATGGAGTAGGATGGGACGGGATGGGATGGGATGTGATGGGATGGGTTGGGATGGGTCGGGATGGGGATGGGATGGGCCAGGACATCCCCGCTCCTTTCCCAGCTCCAGCCACTGCTTTCCCGCATCCCAGCTTTCTCCGACTCTGCTCCATGCTGCTTTCACCACATTTCTCCAGCCAGGACAGAGCCCAGAGCATCCTCCCCCCGCCTCGGGGCAGAGCTGGGGACACCTGCACCGACGGTGCTTGGGAGGGAAGAGGCGTTGGGCGAGCACAGCCCTCGCTGGGGGCAGCCGGAGCCCTGGAGAGCAGGAGGATGGCGCTGAGGAGGGGAGAGGGAGCAAACCCCCCCGGGATGATGGTTCCTGCAGCACGTAGGGGGATGCCGGGTGCCAGCAGCAGGAAGGGGATCTGCGACACCCCCCCTGGCACCCCCTGAGGCCCAGCCGGGACCCACCAGCCCATGGGAGGGTGTGGAGGGGGAGAGGGCCTGGGGCAGTGGCAGCGGGGTCGGGAGCGGCTCTTGCCCAGCCAAAACTGGGGAGCCAAGAGACGGACGCGCTGGCCGGGTGTGTGGGGCTGGGGGCAGAACAGATCTGGGCTTCAAAAAGCCTTGGACACGGTGCCTCGTGAAAATCTTACCGCAATAACAAAACCCCGTTGCCCAAGATAGGGGCACTTTTACAATACACTGAAAACTGGGAGGGAGATCGTCAGCACATGGCAGGGGGTGAGGCTGGGGGGGCGGCGGGTGCCGCGTCGTTTAATGTCTTTCCTGGACACTGAGGTAAGGGGTGCATTAATTAACTGCCTGGGTGATGCTGTGTTAGGAGCCAGGGCCAGGAGCCCAGTGTGGGGGGGAAAGGGACGGGGCAAGGAGCCGCCTCAGGAGGCTGGGTGTTCTCCGGGCGCGGAACGGTGTGAGCGGGAGGGATCCGGGTGTGATGAGGAGTCAAACAGGATGGGTGATCAGATGTGGAGAGGCAGGTCTTGGGAAGATCTGCCAGAAGCCTCCCGCCCCCCTGCCCTCCCCGCACGCCAGCTCTCCCGCCCTGCCCGCCTCCATCTGCACCAGTGGAAGTATCCCAGGAACATGAAACGATTACTCGGCGCGGAGAATCCAGCTCAGCACTTCTTGGCATTTGTTCACGGCTTTTCATCTTCAAAGCTCCTTGCAAACATTAGCTAACTAATCCCTGCAACCTTCCTGTGAGATAGTGCAGGATCAAGCAGAGGAGCATTATCTCGCCGCAGCAGATGGGGAAACTGAGGCACGGAGCGGTGACGCTGCCGCCCTGGGGCATGGGGCGAAGCTGCGTGTCAGCGCTAGGGGTGGAGTGTGGCCGGGCCGTCGAGGTGCAGATCAGCCCGCTCCACCGCTCTCTCCCCAGCGCCGGCGATGCAGCCCTGAGCCACGAGCATCCCTCCCATCCACCCGGCTGGAGTCACGGCGGAGAAAAATCCCGCCCTGGGGTCGGAGCCGCCGGCAGCAGCTCCACACCTCAAGGGGCAGCTCCGCACCAGGGTGGCGGGGCCAGTGCCATGGGGCTGCGGAGCCGGCACACACCATACACCGGCCACTCGCCACGTGCCCCCAGGGATGCTCGTGAGGACGGGGACCACGGCTCGGGTCGAGCTTCGGTTCCCACTCGCTGGGTTCACACTGTGCTGACCCTCGGTGGAGCTCGAGCTGGCCCCGCTGCATCAAGCGTGGGTACCCGGGGATTCCCGTGACCCCACGGCTACAGCTGAGCCTGGGCAGTGCCTTGGGCTGTGGGGACCCCCGGCCGGCAGCCCCCACTCCCCATGGATGCTGCTGGGGCTTCGGCAGCATCTCCACTTGCGTGGGCGAAACTCGGGAGTCCCTCTGCGATGGGGAGCGTAACGGGGCCGGGATCACTTCTCTCCGAGGGGGAAATGGCCACCAAAAGCCACCCAGGGACCTGCCCAATGCCTGCCGGCAAACCCACGCCATCGACATGGAACGTCTGCTCCTTTGCCTGCGCCCTGACCCTGGGCTCTGTGAGAAACACTTCTCAATTGAATGTCTTGTTGCAAATTGCAGCTCTAATTGGTTTAGCAGAGTTTAATTAGCCTGAACTGATGAGAGAGGCGAGATTCCCTCCTTTAAAGGAGCCCGGCAGTTGAGGAGAATGAAGCAGCCCGGGTTTTTGGGGGGGAGGACGGTTGGCCCGAAATCCTGCTGCTGGGGGAGCCGCCTGGCCCAGCACAAAGCCAGCGCCCAGACGGAAAGGTCAGATGTGAGGCTGCCATTCACTGCGGCTCCAAAGAGCTCCTTTGTCCCCGCTCTGGCTCCTCCCGCCACCCCCAGCCCCCTGCCCGGCCCGTGGGTTCCTTTGATTCCCCTGGGTGCCAGGGCAGGGCTGGTTTCTCTGCGGGCGCTGCTGGTGCTCGGTTCCCTCGGTGGGAGTGTGGGGGGGAGCGGGGGGCACCATCACCCCGTGCACCCCGGACTGGTTGGTGGAGTTTTGCTCCCAGCTTTGCTTGAGAACCAGCCTTGGCCCCAGCCTGAGGCGGCACCGTGGGCAAGTCGCTTCCTTGCCCCCGGTGGGACGGCGCTTCCCAGGGCTGCCAGGGCCGCAGGCAAGCAGAGCCCCCGGCACGGCTTTTCTGGGAGCAGGGTGGCCTCGGCAGGGCTCGGAGCCCCTGGGCACCCACAGGCCTTCTCGAGGCAGTGCTGAGACACACCAGCTTTGGGGAAGGAGCCCGAGCTGCTTTCTTCCGGCCCCCAGGCCCCTCCTGCCCCATGTCAGGCGGCGCGGGAGCCCGGCTGCTCCCTTCCAGATGCGGCAGCGCCGGCCGCTGCGGAGCGAGGTCCGACCCCTTCCCTGCCAAAGCTGGCCGATTGTGCAATGCCGCTCGCAGCCAGGGAAAATCCCTCCCTGGCCTCCGCGAGCTCCTCTTGCATCCCGGAGCATGTGAGCGAGTGCATCACCACCCGCTCGCTCATTGAAATCCAGCTCGGGGACTTGGCTCTTCTGCCCTTACATGGGCAATCGCTCCGAGGCCGGCAGAGCGAGCCAGGGGTCACGCTGGCTGGGAAGAGGGATGGGGATGGGAGCAGCGGGGGCTGCGGCTCTGCCCTTCCTCCCCAGGACAGCAGAGCCTTCGCTGTCCCTCGGTTGGGGCTCCCTGCCCCATACACACGCTCTCCAGAGGTGCCATGCCACTGCAGGGCCCGAGGATCCTCCACCGAAGCCCTGCACCTTACAGCAGTGTCACCGGGGGTAAAACCCCAGCCCTCCCGTTCCCCTCCCCTCCCTGGGGGTGCAGGGGGCTGTATGGGGAGAAGGGGATGAAGGTCTGCCTTGGTGGGTGGAGGGCCAGCCCCTGCCCTTCCCTGGGACTCGCCCTTGGGATGGAGCGAGGGATGGGGACGCGGTGGTGCCACTGTACCCAACTGCACTGGCTGCTGGCATCCCCCCCTGCTCCCCCCACCCCGGCCATGAGACCTGGGCTGCTCTGTGTCCCCCTGGACCAAAGCTGCATCCAGCGCTGCCCCGCGCCAAACGGAGCTGCTCAGGCTGTGCTGGCACCGGCTCGGAGCGAGGAGGCTGCTCGGGGCCGGAGGGGTGGTGCAAGGTCCCCTGGGCCCTCCGGCCGGGGCCCCTCTCCTGACAGAGCCCGGCTCAGCTCTGCCGAAAACATGACCTCAGCTGAGGCCAGTGCAAAGGGTAACACGTTCCTCAGCTGCACGGCCGAGGACGGACACAGGAGTTCATGGGGCTGGAGAAGGTCCCTGGGCAGCAGCAGGAAGAGCAGGGACAGGCAGAGCGCCCTGTGTCGCCAGAGCTCTGCCAGGGGAGCGGGATGATGGGCACGGGGGGGCCCTGACTGTGCCCCGACCCCCCTTGCAGATGGGTGGGTGATCTCTGTTGGTGGCACCAAGCAGGGAGCGAGGCCAGGGGATGTTGGGGAGCCAGACCTGCTTTGTCCTGGGCTCCCCACAGCCCCCAGACCCCATGCCCGCCCCCATCCTGCCGGGCCACCCCCAAAGCCTGGCAGCGCTGGCACAGCCACCGTTCCCTAGCCCAGGATGGGCCGTGCAGGGTCTGGCACGTGTTCAGGAGCTGGGATGGAGCAGCCCTAGTGGCAACTGGGGACATGTGGGGAGGACAGAGACAGTGTGTGCCACAGGGGGTACGTCCCCCCAGCTCTTCTTCTTCCCCTCCTCGCCTCGCCCAGTCGGGGGCTCGTGTGGCTCTAGGCAGCGGGGCCCAGCGATGCCTCAGTTTCCCAGCCGGCGCGGTGTGGGTGACGCTGGGCTGTCGGCGGAGCCGCGCCGGGGTTCAGGGAGCAAAGATGAAAGAAGCCACATGACACAGACCTTACCGTAAGGCTGCTGCGGGGAGGAGGAGGAGGGTGGGAGGAGGCAGACCGAGGGTTCATGCGAGGATGGGTGGGTGGGGAAGGAGAGGCATGGGGAGGGACAGGGGGCCTGCTCTGGGCAGCACCCAGACCCCAGCAATCCCCCACTTTTGGGGTCTCCCGGGACACATCTCTGCTCTCTCTGCCCCGGCCCTTCCTCCACTACTGGGCTCCGCAGCACGGGGGCACCCCCAAACCTTCCCCTGCCCATCTCCATCCCAGTGCGGTCCCGCTGTGGGGTGCCGGCCCCACGGACACGTCCCCACCTCGACGCCCCCACCACCCTCGCCCGCCCGGCACCCGCAGGCGGTGACGAGCAGCCCCTCGCTCCCACCCCCCGCGCTCTCACCGACACCCCCTCGCCCCCCCTTGCACCCCAATTCCCCCCCGCTCCCCTCCCTTGCCCCCCAACTCTCAGCTCCCATCCCCTCACCTCCCACCCTCGCCCGCTGCCCCCGCCCCCGGCCGCGGCCCCCCCCCGCCGCCCCGCCCGGTGATTCACCGCCCCGCCGCTTTATAGCTCCGCCGGCCCCGCCGCCGCCGCACAGGCAACAGGTCGCCGGAGCGTCCCGGCCCCGTCCCGGCCCGTCCCGCCGCCCCGGCCCGGCCATGCCGCTGCGGCTGGCGCTCTGCCTGCTCGCCCTCTGCAGCCCCGCCGCCGCCGCGCACGGTAAGTGCCGCCCGGGGGGTCCCGCCGCGGGGGGGGCCGGTACCGGGGAAGCCGCTCCCGCCGGGTCCGCCCGTCCGCCGCCCCGGGCCGTCGGTGCCGCCGCTCCCCGCCGGGACCCCGGCCCGGCCCCGCCGGCAGGTGCTTGGGGCAGGGGCGGCCCGGCCCGGGGTCCCGGCGCAGTTGTCGGGCTGTGCCCTCCCCTCCCCCCCACCCCGTCCCGGGTGCTGCTGTGTCCCCCCGGTCCCTTCCGGCAGCTGCCGCCCCGGCCGGGTGGGTGCGGGCTGCGGGGCCGGGCTCTCGGCGGCAGAAGCCCGTTTTACCGGGAGGTGCTCGGTGCCAGGTGGTGGTGGAGCGGTGCCCGGTGCCCGGCAGTGCCATCGGGTGGCCCCTGGCCCTCCCTGGGGCTGCCACAGTGGGAGTGGGCACCGGGGGTCCCACATGGCCCCGCTGCCACGTCCCATATTGTGACAGTGCTGGTGCCCGACCCTGGCATCCTGCTCCCCTGTGTGCCCTGGGATGGGGGTGACGGGGGCAACAGCCTGGCTGGCCCTGGCAGCCCCCTCACACTGCTCTGAGGATGGCTGCCTGGGAGGGGTCCCTCTCTCCGGGCTGGGGGGCTGGAAAGCCCCGCTCTGGAGCTTTGTGAGCCGGGCAGGAAGAACTGGGCATGGTGGCGGGTTCATGATCTGGGTGTGGAGTTTGCAGCTCGAACCCCTCCCGGTCGGGCTGACTGTGCTGGCAGCTCCCGTGGGCGCCCGGGATGTGCCCGGGTTCTTTGGTTGCCCTTTCCCCGCAGGGAAGCTATCTGGGCACCCCGGTCCGGGGTTCCAGCAGCCCTTCCCAGTGCTGCGGAGCTGTGGGTGCTGCTGCCAGCCTCAGCTCTCCCGCAGTGGTGCTGGAGTTTCCGTCTTCTCCCTCACCCAGTCCTGTTCGTCTCCATCTCCCCCTGCCAGCGTGGGCTGGCGAGTGGCGGGTCAGGGTGCCCTGAAGGATGGGGGAGGCCCCTGATGCTGCTGCAGCCCCCGGGATTGTGTTTGGCATCGCCCCAGCCCGCGGGATCTCCACTTGCTGCTTCACAGGGTTGAGTACAAGTGCTGGAAGGCCCCGGGCAGGGACACGCGGGGTGTCCCCTGGCACAGCCCGGCTGCTGCGGACACGCTGGGTGCGGGAGCGCTGCACCCTCGTGGCTGAGGCACAGGGAAACCCCGAGGATGGGGCACCCCCCAGGCGGGGGGTGCGTGGGTCCGTCCCATGGCGGGTGGGACCACTTTGTGTGGGGCTGTGCCCACGGGCGACCCCAGTCCAAAGCCAGGACACGGCTCCCGGGGAGCTTGGTGACGAGGGGTGGAATCAGGGTCGCGGGGTGTTGTGAAGGAAAAATGGGCTTGAAAGAGCCATTAGACCAATCCACGGAGGATAAACCCACCGATGGCAGAGGTGTGTTGGCCTGGATGATGCTTCCAGAGGTGTCCAGGCCCCTGGTTCCCGCAGCCCGAGGGTTTGCTCCATCCCTGTGGAGCTGGGGCCTGGCTGGGACCCCCACCTGCTTTTGGCCCAACCAAAATCAGGCACATGGGAGGGATTCGGGGGGGGGGGGGGGGGGCACCAGGGGTCTGAGGCGGGTGCTGACTCCGCTTTGGGGCAGGGTGAATACCCACTTTGGAGGGGAGTGACTCCAGCCCGGCACCAGCAGGATCTGTTCCTCTCCCCCTCCCTCCCATCTTCAGCCGTTGAACAAACCTCAGACGCAGCTAATGAGAGCGTAAACCCAAATACGCGTCAGAAGAGGCTGGTTTGCAGAGGCGGAAATTGCAAAGGAATCACTCACCCAAAAAAAAAAAAAAATTAATAAAAAGTATAACTGATTCTCTGGTGGGGTTAAGGAACAAACAGGCTTTTGACTCAGAGGGATCCGGTGCCGCGGGGCTGGCCCCGTCCCAAGGGCTGTGTCAAGTGCCCTGTTCTCCAGCTGATGACTCGGATGCTCCTCGCTGAGGCTGGGGGTGTCAGGTCCCCTTGCCATGGGGATGGTCCGTGTCCCCTCTGTGGGGCTGTTAGCCCACACTGGGGGCATCCAGCCCTCACGGCATGGGCACCCACTGGCCTGGAGACCCCCCTCTGTGGGGTCGGGCAGGAGATGGGCAGTGATGTGGGGAGGGCAGGACGGCGGGGAGGGGTCAGCTGCAAACTGGGCTTGCAGCTGACCCCTCCCCACATCGCTGCCCAGAGCATCAGTTGCGAGTGCTGGGATAACTGGTGCATCCCTGCGGTGCTAGCCCTGGGTTTGGAGCCTGTTGGCCAGGGGAGCTGGGCTACCAGCAGCCCCAGGGGGCTGGGGTGGCGGTGTGGGCATGAAGACAGGGGGGTCCCATGGGGACATCTGCTCTGGGACAGCCCTTGTGCCACAGGAGAGATGGGAGCCAGCGTGGAGCCTCTCTGGGTTCCTGGCCATTCCCAGGCACTGGTGTGGTCCCTGTGGCTGGGGTCTCGCTGCCCTTCACGCGGTGGCCCCTCACCCTCTGCCCTCTCCGCAGGTGGGATCTGCTGGCTGCAGCAGGGGAAGGAGGCCAAGTGCACCATGATCCTGAAGACAGGCGTGACGTGGGAGGAATGCTGTGCCAACGGCAACGTGGACGTGGCTTGGTCGAACTACACCTACCCCGGCAACAAGATCAGCCTGCTGGGCTTCCTGGGGCTGGTGACCTGCCACCCCTGCAAAGGTGAGAGCAGCCGTGGGGCCAGTGGGCTGCTGTGGGGCTGAGCTCTGCTCGGGGAGGATGCTCGGAGGCCTGGGGGTGATGCTCGGAGCCCGCAGCTCTGGGTGAAGTGGCAGCGATGGGGCTGGGCTGCCCCACACCAGGCTCTCCGGTGCCCTCCTGGGCTGTCTGGGGCAGCACGGGGACCCCAGGGACCACCGACCCTGGGCTGTGCAGCTCCAGGACGGCTGCTGCCATGGGGCCAGGGCTCACGGGACAGACTCCATCCCCGGCAGCTCTCATTTTGTGTGTATTTCTGTTGTTCCCCTGCGGAGTGGGATGCGTGACCTGGGCCTTGGCTGGGCTCCCCGAGTGTGAGGAGCCAAGCTGGGGCTCCCCGTTCCCCGGTTAACTCTGCTGTGGCCTCCCCCGCTGCCCTCGCCAGCTCTGCTCAGAGGGAAACTTCTTAAGTGGTGGTTTTTTTTTTTTTAAGTGGAAAAAAAAGATCTATTTCTTCCCCTCTGCTCCCCCTTCCTCCTCCCAGCGTGTGTGTGAAACGGCTTTATGTAACGGGCAGTTCCAGAAGTGGAAACTCTCCAGCTGTGAGTTCCAGCCCCGCCAGATGTTTTGGCGTGCGCCAGAGGCGCGGATCCCCCAGTCGCACTTGCGTGGCCCTGTGAGAACATGCTGGAGGACCTGCTGACCGCAGTAGGCAGGAGCAGGTCTTTGGAAGGTCATGTCGTTATTTGCTTAAAGGGGGAAAAAATGGTTCTTAACAAAACCGCTTCTTCCAGCCTCTCTGCACTCCCCGGTGCTGCCGCACTGCCTGCTCCTTGGCCCCGTCCTGGCTCGGCTCGGGGTTGCACCCTGTGCCAAAGGATGAGTGGGGTCCTAGCCCTGGCGTTCTGCCCCATCTCCCCAAGGCTTGTCCCACTCGGTGGGTGCTGGCAGCACCGAGACCCTCCCCAGGGGCTGGATGGGAGTGTGGGTCCCCTGTGCCTGGGGCTGAGCGTGATGGGGACAGGCAGCCTTGTCCCAGGGGTCTGCCCTCACCTCTGTGGGGAGGCTGGGGGACATGGGGCGCTGCTGGTGGCCGCAGAGCCCAGTGGGGGCTGCGGCTCCTGGGGATCATCGGGGTCTGGGAGCAGGACCCTTGCTGAAAGGGCTGGAGAGCCCAGCCGGCACATAGACCGTGACTCCCCACCCTTCAGAAAGCCCCTGCCTGTCCCATCCAGATGGAGCTGGTGCTGCTCCCCACCGGGCTCCGGCACGCCAGAGGCCTTGGAAAGGGCGGATGAGCCGTGCTGCGCTCCCGGGGCGCGCGGGGCCGGCGGAGGTTACTCCAGGATAACAGGGGCTGCAGCCACCAGCCCCGCGCCAGCAGCCGGGGCGGCCGAGCCCCACGGGAAGGTGCTGGCCAGGCCCCGGGGGGCTCCGCAGCGGGTCTCTGGTGGGGGGGTGGAATTCCTGCTCCAGCTGCTGGGGACACGGTGTCCCCCTGGGGACCCGGCGCAGGGGGGGAGCCGGGCTGCATGGTCGGGGTCATGGGCAGATGGTCCCGCTGTCTCCCTCCCTGCTGAGATGGGATGGCCCGACCCTGCGCTCGTGGCCACCTCCTGGAGTGGAGGGCAACGAGAGTTCTGTTTGCTCCAGCAGCCCTGGGGCCGTCCCTCTGTCCCAGGGTCTCATCCCTGCGGATTTCCCCAAGGATGCTGCCGGGGCTCAGCTGCCACTCTCCCCTTCCCTTGGACAGGCCCCAGCTATGGAAATCAGGGAGCAAACCGGGAACTGTCTGTCTCCCACCAGGGAATTTCCCCTGGGGAGGGCCGGGCCAAACAGATGGGGAATTTCCCCTTCCTCCTCCTTTTCCCCCCGCCACTGCTGTCTCCCAAAGTGACCCCTCTCCTGTGGGGAAATCCCCCTCTGAAGCTCCCAGCAGCTCCCAGCACACACCCTGTCTGTGGGAATCCCTCCTGCTTGGGGTGTATCCCCGTCTTGGGAAGATTCTGGGTCCTGCCTGACCTTCCTCCCTGCGGGTGCCAATGGAGCCGTGTCCCTGTGCCGGAGGCAGTCCTGCACCCCCCCAGCTCCCGGCATCGCCTGCGTCCCAGGGGGCAAAAAGGTCCCTGTGAGGCGAGGGCTGTGTGTGTGCTTTGGGGGGGTAAGGGGCTTCCACCTGGAGCCCCCGTCCCCACCCTGCTGTGGGCGCTGACCCCTTTGCCTCTCCCTGTGGGGGCACCCATGTCCGTGACCGGCCCCTCTCGGTCCCCGCTGGCGTGGGCATGGCCCCGGGGCAGCGCTGGCAGGACCCTCTGAACCCGGCCTGTGTGCTGGCTGGGGGGTGACCCGGGGGACAAAGCGGCCGCCTGTCTGGGGATCTGCGCTCGCTGCCGCGTCCCGCTCTTGTGTTCAAGTCACGGAGGCCCCGAGCAAAACAGGGCTGGGTATTGTCTGGTGGGAGCCGCGCTCCGCATTGCCCAGACAACTTGCGAAGCCCAGTTCCTTCTGGAGGAGCTGGGGCCTTGCAGAGATAGATTTTTTTTTTTTTTTTTTTTTTTTTTTTTTTTCCATTGCACAAGAAAAAGAAAGGTCTCCTTCCAAAAAATAAATCCACAGAAATGAGTGAGCTGGTGCTGCGCGGGGGCCGGGGCTCTGGCTGGGGCGGGCGCTGGATGAGCGTGTGGGGCTCCAGCCAACGACCTGCTCCTTGGCGGAGCTGAGCAGATCCAGATGCTGCTTGGGGCCGTGCAGCGTCAGCGTGTGCGTTGGGACCCCGGGAGGGATTTGGGATCCCGGGAGGGATTTGGGACCCCGAGGGCTGATGCTGGCCCTGTCCTGCCCGGCGCCACCTGGGGTGCCAGCCAGGCTGGGCACATGGATCCTTCCCTTGCGGTGCTGCACCCTCACGTGCTGGTCCCCTCTGTCCCCAGAGAGCTGTGAGGGGGTGGTGTGTGGCCCCGACAAGGTCTGCAAGATGAAGCACGGGCGTCCCCAGTGTGCCTGCGCCCCCGACTGCTCCAGCCTGCCCCGCAAGCTGCAGGTCTGCGGCTCCGACGGGTACACCTACCGGGATGAGTGCGACCTGCTGACGGCCAAGTGCAGAGACCATCCCGACCTTGAAGTCATGTACCAGGGAAAATGCAAAAGTAGGTCCGGTCGTGCCCCCACCCTGCTTTATTCCATTCCCATCCTTTCCCATCCCCTGTGGCTCCTGTGCCCCAGGTCTGCGTGGGACCGATCCCAGCTGTACCCTCCTGTAACAGGATGGACAACAGCGCGGTCCCTGGGCTCTCCTGGCACACTGTGAGTGGCTCTGGTGCAGAGAGGAAGGGTCACCCTGCCACGTTGTGCCAGCACATCTGGGCACGTCCTCCCCTCTCCCACCAGGGAAGCTGGGTGTCCCCCTGTGGGCAGCGTGTCCCAGGGAGGACCCATCCTGCCCAGAGCACCGGTGGCTCCACCAGCCTGTGCCTGACACTGGCTGCGCCCGGGGAGGGACATTGCTCTGCAGCCAGCCCGGCACTGACGGCCACCAGCAGCCCCCTGACCTGCGGGGGAGTCACATCCCTCAGTGTCACCCTTGCTGGCAGCCACTGGCCGCCCAGGGCCCTGTCCCGGCCACCCCGGTGGGGACACGGCAGCAGAGCCGCCTGTGATGCTGACACAGCCCATCGGTGCCACGGGGGTTGAGCCTCACCATGGGCTGAGGAATAACAGTCCGTAAAATGTCACTTACAAACATCAAGCCCCCTTTTTTTTTTTTTTTGTTGTTTTGTTAAAGAGAGCAGCAATCCTCCCTGCCCTGCCAAGAACTGTCAGAATTATTATGATTATTTTTGCCAGCCCTCCTCTCTGAGATGCTTTGCCTGTCAAGCTCTGGACTGCACAGGGAAATGTGGGGCAAGAAACGCGAGTTGGGAGTTGCAGATGCCAAATCCCCTTCCAATCCGGCAGGAAAGGAGCGGGGGGTGGAGGGATGGCCTCGCGCAGTGTTTACGGTGTCCGGGGAGTGCTGCGGGTCCTGCCGTGTCCCCAACGCTGCCACGGGGACGTGCTGGGATGGGGGGCTGTGGGGCTGGCAGGCTCTACAGACACCAGGATTTGGGGTCCCAGCAGAGCTCTGTGCAGGGCCCGATCCTGTCTGCGCAGCTCCTTCTGTCCCCTCTGCCAGGGCTGGGTGGGGTCCAGGGGACCCTCCCCTTCCCCTCTGGCCAGGGTGTGCAGCATGGTGGCTGCCAGCCGGGCCGCAGTGGCTACTGCTCCCCGTGCCAAGGCACCTGCGTGGGGCTGCTTGCCCCGGCCCGGTCCCACTGTGCCAAGCTGGGCTCAGCCCACCCCACCCCCAGCATGACAAGGGTCTGGCCGGGGGGGCTGTGGGGCCAGATGGTCCCTCAGACCCAGGACATCCGCCCCAGCCACCTCCCGTCCTTGGGAGCAGCAGCGATGGGGGACTTGGGACCTTCCACCCCCCGGCTGCGCTCTGTTCCCTGGTGGCTAAAGGCAGGAGGGGGCTGGGCTGGCTGGGGGTCTCTGGGATGATGCCCCCTGCCCTCCTGGGTCAGGGGAGCCCCAGGAGGGTGGTGGCCGTCCCCAGCTCAGCCGTGGCCGCGTGTGCTTCCCTGCAGAGTCCTGCTCCAGCGTGGTGTGCCCTGGCACCCACACCTGCGTGGTGGACCAGACGGGCAGTGCCCACTGCGTGATGTGCCGGACGGCCCCCTGCCCCGAGCCCACCAGCCTGGACCGTGCCCTCTGCGGCAACAACAACGTCACCTACCCCTCGGCGTGCCACCTCCGGCGGGCCACTTGCCACCGCGGCCGCTCCATCGGCGTGCGCCACTACGGGAGCTGCTCAGGTGAGCGGGGTGTCCCGGGGGTGGGTGGTGGGCTCGGAGCCCCAGCCCCCGGCCACCCCTCGTACCCCCCTCACCCCTTCTCCCCCTCACCTGCTCCATTTCCAGCTGCGGCCAAATTCTCCTCAGAGACGGACAACGCGGAAGAGAACTACGTGTGAATCCTCCCTCGCCGTGAGGCCGGACCCGGGAGACAGGGGCATTATGTGTATATTGTACAAACCATATACCTGATATTTATTAAGATAAAAAAGATCCTTATTTATACCCGTGTATGTTATGCAGTTGCAGGGGGCCTGATTCTCGGTCCTGCCAGCAGGGGAGGGGGCTCCCAGCCTGCGTGGCCGGGGCAATGCCGAGCCACCCCGGGGATGCTCTGGTGCCCGGCAGAGCTCTCTGCTCCTACAGCCCTACGGCGCTGAGGGGGCGTCTGTGCTGCTGCGCCTTGGGCCCCCCCACGTGTCCTTGGCCGGCAGCCCTGGGCCTATTTATTTTTGGATTGAATTCTCGGTACTCTGCTGACGTTTCTGGCTGGGACCTCAAGATCTAGAGGGAATCTGCGCTTTTGCCTTCCCCGGAGGGGCTCAGCCCCAGCTGCCAGCAGCAGGAAAGGCAGGAGGGGCTCCATCCCCTTGGAGAGAGAGAGATTTTTATATACATATATATAAAATATATATATGTATTTTATTTTCTTTTCTCCTAAAGTTTTAGCATGTGTGTGTTAAAACAGATTTTTAGATTTTCCCGGGCCCATTCATACCAGGCTCCCACTCACCTTTGGAGGTGATGCCCTGGCAGCCCAGCACCACTGTTCCCCCAAGCCCACCGGGCCCACCGCTGCTGCCAGTGCCCTCACCCAGAGCCCACCGCCCAGGGCCAGCCCACCCAGAGCCCTCCCAGCTTTGGAAGCAGCCGGGGGAGAGGGGGGTCCGCAGCCCCCCCAGGCCTTTCCAGGGCTGGCGCTGGGCACAGCAACGCGTGGTGTCCCGGGACGGTGCTCGGCTCCCAACCCACTGCACAGCACAGCAGAGGGGGACAGGAGGGGGGTTCATGGCCCTATCTGCCCCCCCCGCCCTGGGACCCCCAGCCTGGTTCCCCCTCGGCTGCGCAGCCCCGGCCCCCCCACACCCCTACCCCCTGCTCTGTTGACACCCTCTGTATTTATTTTTACTACTTCTCTCATTTTGTGTGTTGTCACCTGTGTAAATACCATCTCATCTCTGACACCGAGAAGCTCTTGCCTTTATATAAATATCATATATATAATATATATATATATAAAAAATACCCTATTTTCTATTTTTGTATGAGTGCGTTCTGATTCCTGAGGCAGATGCGATGGGAACGTATACATTTCCTGTTCGGTGGTTTTAGGGACATTTTACGGCTGTGTTACAACTTGGATTATAATTAAAAGAAGAATAAATGGTGCTGCAGGTCCTGTTTTGTTTGGCGGGTTCTGGGGCTGCAGGAGGCAGCTGCGTCTCCTGGGGGGGCTGTGCTGCCCGAAGCATCGCTGCCCACCCCCTGTGGGGTCCAGGGGGCTGAGGGACGTGGGGACAGAGGGACACTGTGGGGGGAGAGCCCCTGGTAGCGGGTGAGGAGCTCGGCCCTGCTCCCCCTGCATCAGCTCCAGCTCGGCGTTGGGGTTTTTCCTCTGCAGCAGAAGGAAAGAGGGGAGCAGGGATGAGCAGACACCAACCAGCGATGCAGATGGATCAGTTCCCAATGTCGGGCCGTGCCGTGAGGGTTTGGTATTTCACAAAACAATTCCTGCCATTAATTGGGTCCTGATGTGCGATGCTGCCCCGGCACGGGAGCCCGGGCGGCCGCCTGCAGCTTGGCACTGCCAGCCCAAGGGGAGCTGCCATGGTTCCCCCTCCACCACGTCGCCTGTGCCTGGGGGGCAGCCCCCACACCCCACCAACTCTCATGTGGGTCGAGCCCCCCGTGCCCGGCTCAGGACCTGGCGCCCAGACAGCCTCTGGCATGGCCCCCACAGCAGCAAGGAGCTCCCGGGGCTGGGCTGGCTCCGACAGAGACCCCCGACCCAGAGAGGGTTGATGCAGGGGAAACTGAGTCACTATGAAGGGGTGAGGGGGAAGGAGACCCTCACTTCTGGCTGGTCCCTGGCACTTTCAGCCCCCCCTGCAGACCAGGAGGGCACTGAGCATCCCCCAGGATCCGGCCGGGGCTGCAGCCTGGCTTGAACGCGGGTGTCTTGTGTGCACTGGAGCTGCAAAGGGCACAGTGGGCAGCGGCACTGCAACCCGGGGTGGGGGCTCTCCTGCAGCCCCTCTCTACCCGCCCAGCTCAGCGATGCCCCCCCCCCAGCCCCTGCTTTTATGGGTGGGTGTAAAGGAGCTGCCAAACCACTGCCCAGGACTTTCCCTGCGCCAGCGTTTGCCGCACGTGGAGGTGTGTGGCCCAGCTTTCCCTACAGCCCGCCCGCAGCGCCTTCCTCCCTGAGGCTGCTCACCATCCTCCGCCTGCCCCGGACGTAGGGTTTGGCCCCTGCAGCGCCTGGCGTGCTGGCCCTGTGCCGAGCCCGCGGGCACCGGCTGCGGTGGCGACGTCAGCGCCCGCCGATGAGCGGGAGATTTCAGCTTCCAAAACACGGCCGTGAGTCAGGCGCCTCCTTCCCGCTGGATTTTGGGTGGTCTGGGACAAGCCGGGACAGGCACCGGCTCCCCGGGCTCCCGGCAGCGCGCAGTAGTCCTGGGGCTAGTAGCCCTACCCCGGCATCCTGGGGGGCTCTGCCCCACGCTGCCGCAGCCAGGAGCCCACGGGGGTTTGGGGTTTCCTTGGAGGCCGGCAGGGGTCTGTCCTTTGCTGGGTGTCCCCAAGGCCACCGGTGCCTGTGACTGTGTCCCTCTGACCCCGTGCGAAGCCCCACAGCAGGGAGCTGGGATTGCGACCGGAGGGGATGTGGCAGCCAGTGTGGGGAGCATGGGGACCACAGAGGTGAGGGTGGCTTCTGGGGACCTCTTGGCTTAGCCCTGGCCCTCATCCTCCCTGGCAGAGCCCCCGAGGGCAGCAAGGTGGCCCATGCCAGATGCTGCGGTCGGCTGCAGCCTCCTGCGGGACCCCCTGGGTGGGGAGGGTGGCTGCGCCCCACGCCAGCCAACAATTTGCAGAGAAAACAAACAACTAGGAGCAGGGAATGTCTGGATCTGTCCCCAGAGATGGCCACGACGCCGGGCAGAGCCGCCTGCTGCGTGTGCCTCTCAGCTGAGACCCGGCGGCAGCAGCTCGGCACACGTACTGGCATGGGCAGGTCCCAGCCCCTGCGCTGGTGGCCACCCAGCTCCCCCCAGGGTGAGCGCCCGAGCGTGCCGGGGAGGGGGTGAGGCTCTTGATGGGATCCCCACAGCTCTGCCAGCGCAGCCGGGGTGGCCGGGCGCCCATCTGCCCCCGGGGGGTGTCTGTGGTTCCCTGTTTGGGGGGTCCTGTAGTGCGGGGGGGAGGGTGCGGCGTGGGACGGGATGGGACAAGATGAGACGGGATGGGATGAGACAGGCTGGGATGGAATGGGATCAGGTGGGACTGGATGGGGCAGGATGGGGTGGGACGGGACAGGACGGGGAGCCCCACCCGGCAGGAAGGCAGCTCCAGCACTGCTGGGGATGCTCCGTGGGGTGGCAGCGCCTGGATGAGGATCCCGGCTCCTCCCGGGCAAGGCCTGGTCCTGAGCGGGGTCTGCCGCTTCCCTCCTTCCTCCTGCACCCCCTGCACTCCCTGCTCCATCCCCCCCAGCCCAGGACAAGCTGGGGTCTGGCTGGGGACCAGAGCAGAGACGGGAGCAGTAGGACGGCCAGAGAGGGGTCATGGTGGGGCAGGGGGACAGGAGAGGGAAAAGCTGGGAAAAACCAGCCCCTGTTTGCTGGGCAGAGTGGGGTTAAGGCTCAGCCCAACCAGCCCCCCCACCTTCCAGGCTCAGCTGCCCATCCGGTGATTAAGGTGATTAAAGGGGGCTAAAACCTTGCCCCAGGGCCTGTAGGTGGGTCTTGGGCTCGGTCTTAGTCTCCCCATCACATCCCTGGGGTCGGACCAGGGTGGGCAGGGGCTGGTGGGGGGAGAGTGTCCCTGGGGCTCCTGCCTGTCTTGGAGCCGTGGGCTGTGGCCCCCATGTAAGGGGGGAGCAGGGTGGGTAGAGGGAAGGTGAATGGACACGGGTCTGGGAATGAGGTTTTTATTGAGGGAGGTAAATGCTGCCGCTGCAAGAGGCTGAGCGAGGTGCCAGGGCTTCCTGTACAGCCCGGGGGGGTGGATGTATCTCCCCTCCCCAAGAGGAAGAGTCAGTCTCCTGCCCTGCCCTGGGTCGAGGAGCCCTGAGCATCAGCCCTCAAACCCCCTGGAGCCGGGAGAACCTTGGAGTCCTGGCCCTTTTCTCCCCTCCTGGGAGCTCCCAGGCAGCCAAGACACCCCAGCCTCTCTCCCGGCAGCCCATCTGCCCCTGGGACACCCCCCCCAGCCCGGCTAGGGCTTTGGCTGCCCCTTCTGATGGCGGTGCCCTTGCACGGTGCCATGCACCCAGTCGATGTAGTTGGAGATCTTGGTGTAGATGTCAGGGTACCGACGGTCCCCGCATCTCTGCCCGGAGAACGAGACAATGCCGTAAACTTTTCCCTTGAAGATCAGGGGCCCCCCAGAGTCTCCCTGCAAAGGAAAGGGATGGGAGGGAGATCAGAGCGTCTCCCGGGGAGGATGGCTGGGGGGGTGCGGGGCTGGGGTGCACTCACTGCGCAGACGCCCTGCAGGGTGGTGTTGCGGCTGGCCCCGCACAGCATGTTGGGCGAGACCTTTCCCCTCCACAGTGTCCGGCAGAAACTCCGCTTGACGATGGTGGTGCCGGTCTCCATCAGCTCGGTGGGCCGGTCCCCATAGTTGGAGGTGTCCCCCCAGCCCAACACGTAGCAGACGGTGCCCGGCTTCAGGTCGATGTGGGGTGCGGGCAGGCGGATCCGCCTCACGTACTCATTCAGCGTGGCCGACCTGTTCAGCTGGGTGGGGGTCGAGGGGGCACAGGTGGCATCACTGATGGGGCAGAACCCACCCAGCCACACCCACCTGGGGTCCCCCAGCACCCCACCACACGCCTGCCCAGCTCCTCACTCACATTGACCCCCCCCCAGTTCTGCCTTTCCCATCCCTCTTTGGAGGCTGAACCCCAACACCAGCCCCTTTGTACTGGTCCCAGTTTGCTCCACAGACTGGCTGCCCGGGAGCGGTAGGAGCTGCCAACACAGCCATGGTCGGCATGTCCTCAGCCGCCTCCATCGCACCCCACGGTGCGGTCCTGCTTCTCCGGAGAAGCACTGACATCTAGTGTCGGCTCGGGGTGTGGGGGACCCCATCTCCCTCCTGCGCCCCGTGGGGTGCAGGAGGGAGATGGGGTCCTCCACGCTCTGTGGGACGCAGAAGGGAGATGCCCACTTGGCCCAAGCTGGTCCACGATGGCCGGTGGCACACGGGACTCACCCTGAGCAGTCGGATGTCGTTGTCCACCGAGCGAGGGTTGTAGTGAGGGTGGGCGATGGACTCCGTGACGCTGAAGACCTGCTGGGACTCCTCAGGCTCCTCCAGACGGTGGGCGCCCAACACCACCTGCACCGAGGGGTTGCGCCTGTGGCAGAGGGGTCCTGAGCGGGTGCTGGTGCAGCCGGGGGTAACTGGGGAGGGGGAGAAGGGGGCCAGCGAGGAGGGCTTGGGGGAGCACGGATGGGTGGTGGTGGTGAAGTCGCTCCAGGACTGTGTATCCCCCTGGGATGGGGGTATCCATTTGAAGGGGGCTGCGCTGTCCCCTGGGGGGGACGGGCTCACCTGGGAATGAGGCAGTGGGCTGCTGTCATCACCCACTTGGGCCACACCAGGAAGCCCCCACAGACGTGCTGCCTGTCCATCTGGATGGAGGCGATGAAGGGCCGGGAGTGGGGTGCAACTGCCTTTCCCCCGATGATCCGGCTCCCCTGGGCACCTGGTGGGTGGGTGCAGGTGGTCACCAGCTGCCGGAAGGTCTGGGCACGGCTCTCACCTGTGTCTGTCCTGCTCTTGGCTGCATGTCCCAGGCACCCCAGCTCTACACCCCAGTGCTGGGGAGCAGCCAAGCATTGGCTCTGCTTGAGGACAGCCGAGTGTGGCTGGGCAAAGCCTCCTCGGCCCCCCCCATTGCTCCAGCCCAGGGTCTCCCTCTCCCACCCCAGCTGTGGCGAACATCCCTGCAGCCCTCTCAGCCCCAGCTCCCCCATTACCTGCCGGGGCCAGTGCCGGGAGCAGGATGGAGCCCCCCAGACTGAGGATGAACAGCCCAGCCGTGACCATGCTGGCGCAGAGTGGGCCACTGTCACCTCCTCTGGGGCCGCTCAGGGTGGGGGGTGCTTAAATAACCCCAGGGGGCTGAGCCTGGGTGCATCTCCACCCGCTTCCTCCCCTCTGGGTGTTGCTGTCTTGTGCAATTGCTGTGGGGTGGGGGGCACAGGCGATGTGGTGCCGGGGGGGATGCAGCGTTGCAGCTTCCCCTGGAGCACAGCAGCCGCTTGCTGGGAGGGGAACAGGTTGGGGAAGGAAGAGAGAAAGCAGAACGGCTTCCCGACCCCGTCCTGGCTCCTCGTGTGCCTTGAGCTAATCAGGATGAGGCCCCTCTGCTCTTGGCAGAGTCGGGGGGAGCAGCAGGGCCCCCCCACATCCCAGGAGACTTCCCAGGCAGTGTCCCCAGGGCCGGCCAGCAGCCTGGCTGCTGTGGGTGGCACCGGGACTGTGCTGTGCTCAGATGTGAATCCTCTCTTGGGCCCTCCAGGGATGGCCTGGCTCTGGAATGGTACTAAGGGGAAAAGGGGCAGTTTGCTCCCCCTTATCTGCAGCCCCCCGGGGTGCAAGAAGGGCTGCGGGGCGGATCAGGGTGGGAGGACGGGGGTCTTACTGCCAGGGCGACCCTCGCTGCTGAGCTGGGCTTGCTCCGGGGCTGAGCACGGAGCTGTGGCCCTGGCAGCGGGCAGATTTCCCAACGGCGCCGTGGTGGGAGGCTGGTGCGGGGCTTCCTGTGTCAGTTTGCCAGAGTTTGCCCAACGCGACCGTTGCGTTGGGAAACAGGATTGGTGAGGGGGGACGCGCAGCCCGGGCTCCCCCCTTCATCCTCTCCCCGGACATCCTTCGCCCCATCGGGGCTGTGTGTGGGGGATGCGGGGGCCCTGCCGAGGGGTGCAATGAGCGCGGCCTTTGGCCTGGGTGGTGCCCGGGGTGGGGACCCTCCTGGAGTGGCCCACCCCACCCTGCCCGGGGCAAGGAGCCGGCAGCACCCGCAGACACCCCCCCCCCAGCCCGCCCCGCCCCGGCCACCGCGCAGCCGGCACCCTCTTGGGGGTCCCCCCGCACCCACAGAAGCAGCGGCGGCTCCGTCAGGGCGGGGGGCGGCCCCGGGGGCGCGGGCAGCGGCGGGCGGGGAGCGCCGCGCCCCGAGGCCGGGTGAGGGGCGGCGGCAGTGGCGGGCGGCGCCCGGCAGACGGAGCTGTGCGGGCGGCGCGGGAGGCGGGAGCACCGGCGCGGCCCCGACATCCCTGCGCATCCCGCAGCCCCGCCGGGGATGCCGCCGCCCGCCGGGCCCTGAGCGCCGGGACGCCGGCGGCCGCCGGCCCCGCTCCGCCGCGCCTCGCCCGGCCCGACCCCGCCGGAGCCGCCGCCGCCGCCCGCCGGGAAAATGGAGTGAGTACCGGATCCGGCCGCGCCGCCGCCGCGGGGCGCGGGACCCCGGCACCGGGCCGCGGCCCCCCCGAGCCGCCGGCTGAACACCGCAGTACCGGGGGGGGGGGTGTGGACGCCCGGGTGCCGGGGCTCGGCACCCCCGCACCGGGGCTGCGGGAACCCCACACCGCGGGCTCATGGAGCCCATGCCGGGGGCTCATATCCCCCCCGGTGCTGGGGCTCGGGACCCCAAACCCGGGGGCTCGCATACCCCTAATCCTGGAGACTCAGGATCCCAAAACCGGGGGCTCACATCCCCCCGCTGCCAGGGCTTGTGACCCCAAAACCGGGGGCTCACATCCCCCCAAATGCTGGGGCCCAGGACCCCAATACTGGGGGTTTGCATCCCCCCAGTGCTGGGGCTCGGGACCTCGATAGCAGGGCCTCGCGCCACCCCGATGCTGCTCAGCAGGTGCTGCCCCTCCCCGGGTCCCTGCCCTGCTGTGGGGTGCCGAGGCGCCAGCTCGGGGTGCAGCGGCGGAGGCCCCGGAGCGGGTGTGGGGGCTGCGGGGGGCGAGTCTCTGCTGGCAGCGGTGCGGGAAGCAGGGGGGGTGGGAAGGGTGTTTATTTTTGTGTTTTGAACCTGTTGTTGCTGCTGTGTGTGGCGGGGCTGAGTGGGCGGCTGTGAGCCGTGGACCCCTCCCTGCGCGCCCCCCCCAGCCCAGGGACCCGGCTGTGGTGGGGGGATCCTCCGGACGCGCTCCGGCCCCGGCCTTATCCTTTGTGTGTCGCGGCGAGGCCCTGCCCGGTGGGTCTGTGCCTGCGGGCAGGCTGGGAGCCGGGCATGGGGCTCTGCAGGAGGGTGGGGGAGCAGGTGGAGGCCGTTGGGAGGCCGGTAGCTGGGGACCACCCTGGTTTTGCCCCTCGGGGACACCAGCAGCTCCCGCCTGCAGCATGCTGGTGCCAGGAGGGCGAGGGGCTGGTGGGCTGCTCAATGCGCCGGGCACCAGCGACAGCAGCCGCCCGGGCTGGCCCTATCTCACCCAGGCCTTTCCTTCCCTCCCTCCCGGGGCTCTGGTCCCCATCATGGCAAGCGAGGGTCCCAGCAGCATCTCCTGGGTTTGGCACTGGGGGCTTCCTGGGGGCATCCAGCCCGCCTGGGGCCAGCTACCCTCCACTCCTCGTGGGCACCTCGCCTCGCACGGTTAACTGGCCACCGGCTAGCGAGATGCTGGCTGCTCAACAGGTCCCGCTTGCTGCCATCTGCCTCCCACCTGGGGAGCCCCATGGAGCTGTGGGGCACTGGCAAGGGACGGGGTTGGGGTTTCCTGGGGCTGGGGTGGGCTCTGGCTGGCTCAGGGCTGGGAGCGGGTGCGGGAGGCTCCGGCAGGGGCCTGGGGAGGTTTCGGAGGCTGGGGTACAGCATCTGTGGGGCCGGGGGCTCCCCTTGCTGCTGGAGGGCTTGGGGGCTTTGTGGTGCGAGAGCTCGCCAGGGCAGGGCTGCGGCTTTGGGCAGCTCCTCGGCGCCTCGGTCCCTTCAGGAAAGTGGCTCTTTGGGGAGGAAAACGCGTGCGTGATTTGCCAAAAGGCAGCAAGGGACAGGGCCAAACCGAGGGGCACAATCTGCCCTGGGGAGCGGGATGAGGAGCTGCAGGGACCGATCGCGGGTCCTTCCCCAGGGTGGAGGCACTGAGGGCTGGGGTTGAAGTGGGGGACGGTGCCAGGCAGGATGGCAGCTCCTGCCCCCCTCCCCACGCTGCCTTTCACCCCACTCTGCTCTCCCCTGAGCTCCTCCAGCAGCCGTGGCTCCGGATGGACCCTCCCGGTGAGCCCCGAATGCTGGAGCTGCCGATGGCTGGTCCCTTTGAGTGAAGATTCTATGAGTCTGTGATTCTAAACCCCGTGAGTGGCCCAGGGTGGGAGCTCTCCCCACCGAGCTGTGGGTGCAGCGACTTCTGCAGAGCATGCTGCTGGCCTTGCTTTGGCTCCTGCTTTGCCTGGGCACGGGCAGTGGCTGGAGGGGGGTCCTGGCTGCCCTGAGCCGCTGGTGCCCAGCAAAGTTTGGCTGAAAGCTTCCAGCTCTTCTAAAGGCTCTGCTGGTCCCACTGGTGCTGCTCCTCTGTCCTCTGCTCCCGCTGCCACCGACGCGCTCGAGCAGCCGGAGGTTCTGCATCTCCACGTCTGGCTGCTCCTGTGGTTTGTCTGGGCAGGTCGCTGCTCTCCCCTCTGGGTCTGGGGTGTCCTCGAAGCAGGGGCTCTCCCGTGCCTCCCTTCCTGACCCTGATCCGAAGCTGACCATCGCGCTCAGGGGAAGGAGGGATATTTCTGCCTGAGGGGTGACCTGGGGCACAGCCCTTCAGGAAGGGACACGGAACCCTGCTCTCCCCTTCACGGGGCTCTGGGAAGAAGCTGATGCTCCCCAGGCTGGACAGTCGCTGCCTCCCAGGGAGCTGGAGGGGGCCGGGTCCGTCCCTGTCCCTTTGTGTGGCCGAGGGGACAGCACCATCACCCTTCTCAGCTCTCCCAGAGGAAGCCACAAAGCCCCACCACCAGCTGCACCACAGCACCCCGGTCCTGCCTGGGGCTGGTGGATCTCGGGGCTCAGGGTTCGGCCACTGCCATGAGACAGGGCCCCTCGGTGGGGCAGGAACTGGACCAGGTTTCCTGGGAAGCCACTGATGTTGGTGTTCCCACTTCCTCACCACAAACAGCCCTTTTCCCCGCACGGGGTCCCTGGTTCAGTGGTGGGAGCTGTGCCGGGGCTTGGCAGGGCTGTGCTATGTGCCCATCCCCAGCGGTGGAGGTGTTGGCAGCGGGGAAGGGCTGGAGGAGGCGACGTGCGCCGGGGCAGGGTTGGGTGGAGGCGCAGAGCTTGGGGCTGGAGGCAGAGCCCAGGCAGGAGCCTGGTTTCCCGAGTCTGTCTTTACTCCATCCGGAGATGAGCAAGCCCCCGGGCCCCAGACAGAAGCTGCTCTCGGGGCGAGGATGGGCCCAGGAGGGGAGAGAGGAGCCAGCAGATCCTGCCCCATCCAGGTGTTTCCTGGCGGAGCGTGACTGGACGTGGGCTCAGCCCAGCCCCTTGGCTCTGCGCCGAGGACCAAGCTCCCTGTGGGTGCCTGGGGCTCACCGGGGTGTCCCTGCTGGGAGTCCGGGCAGGAGCCACCTTCCTGACGGCTCCTTGGAGCCTTGTGTGTGCTTCATGGCACTGGTGTGAGAAAGCCATGTTGCCTCGTGTGAATGGGAACCCAGGGACAAAGTGACATGGCCAGGGCCACCCCAAGGTTGCGGGGAGCTGGGGACCGTGTCCCAGTCCAGCGCTGGGGCTGGCTGTCCCGGCCTGTCGGTGCTCCCAAGCGTGGGGAGAGGGCGGCTCCGCGCTCATTCATGAGTTGTGGGGGGGTTTCCTGGTGGAGCCTTGCTCCTCTCACTGGAAGGGAGCTGGAAATCCAAGTGTTTGGAGGGCACTTGAACCATTGTTTGAAAGATCTGTAATTTTCCAATCAAACTCCCTCCCCAAGCCTCCGTTCATCAAATATTCATGGGATCCATTTTCTCCTGGCACTCCCAGCCCACGTCTCAGCCCGAAGAATCAATCAGGCAGCTCTGCTTGCTCTAATGCATCCTGCGTTTTCGGGAGCCTGGGGCTGCTGTCTCCTCCTCCTGCCTCCCCCCATCTCCCCCCCCCATCCCCGTCTCCTCCCAGGGCGGGCAGCGATGGATGGGGCTGCGCAGGCAGCGTGGGGAGGGCACGGAGAGGGAGGGAGCGGGACCGAGGGCTGGGGCGACGTGGCTGGCTGTGGGGTGGAGGCAGCCAGTGCCGTGGGGCAGGGCAGGAGCAGCCCCCATGTCACCCGGACCTGAGCAGGCTGGTGGGACCTGGCACTCGGCTTCCGGGCCGTCCTTGCCTGAGCCACTGATTTATTTGCCTTTGCGATCGATGAGTGCCGGCCCCCCAGGCTGCTGCGGCCCCCTCCCCTCCGCGCCCGCCGCCAACGAGGGCGTTCGATAGCGGCCCCGCTGCTAATGGCTCCGTGACAGAGGCTTTGCAGACTCCCCACGGCAGCGTCTCTCCGGGCCTGGCCAATGGGCCCGGCTCTTGGCACGGGAAAGGTGGTGTAAATCAGTGTCGGTCCCACGATTGCCGCCCGTGCTGCCGTTTACACGGGCTCTTGGCCCCACACCAGGGCTGGTTTCCCCACGGTTGTGGCTGGTCGGTGTCGGGGTCCAGGCGGTGGGACCCCCACGCAGGGCTCTCTCCCTGCCCTCCCCCTGGTGTGGAGCTGAGCGGGTGGAAAGGGAGCAGAGGTCAGGGGAGCGGAGGAGCTGCTTGAAACGGCTCTTCGCACATTTGGATGAGCTAATGGGAAAAAAACAGAGGAAGGCAAATAAACATTATTGTTTCATGTCAGGCGGGGAGGAGACAAAAGGTCACAGGCTTCCCTTGTGATGGTAGGAAACGGCAGCATCAGCAGGGCTGGAAAGGGCTGGAGAGCCAAGGGGGAGCGCGGGTGCGAGCACGGGGTGCGTGTGCGCTCACACGTGTGCGGGGGGCCGGCCGGGAGTCCGGGGGCTGCTGCCTTGGCAGTGGGAGTTCCCGGGGCATCGTCCCCTGGTGCCGCCAGCCTCCCTGGTCCCGTCGGCCTCGTCCCCCGCACCACGGCCCGTGGCTCTCCCTGCCATGTGGTGCAGGCGGGAACGGCTCCAGGAGCTGCCCTGGGACACGCGCGACGTGAACTCCGGGTGGAAAACCAGCAGCCTGTTATCGGGAGCTCGTGAGACCCGGTGAAATGAGGGGGGAGGCAGGGCTCGCTGCGGGTTTCTGAGGGGCTCGGGGGCCCTGGGGTCGCCTTTCTGCCCCTCCCCGGCACCCAGGATGGACCCGGAGCTCGCGCTGTTGTGGCCGAACCCCCCCAGGGAGGCCCCGGTGCCGCTGCGGCCTCGGGAGGGTGCGGGGGGGGGGATGCCGGGCCCGCGGCACGGCGCTCCCAGCCCCGGGGGGGCCCCTCGGTCCCCCCGCCCGCGCCGAGCATCCCCCCTCCCGGCGGCTCGCCCCGTTGCCATGGCGCCGTTTCCATGGTGCCGTTGCCAGGGAACCGCCTCCCGGCTCGGCAGAGCCATCAGTCACCGGGGCCGGGGGCTGCGGGGCCCCACCGGCACCGGCCCGGCCCGGCCCGGGGGGGGGCGGGGAGCACGGACCGGCCGCTCTGGTCCATGCTCCAGCCTGGGGAGGGCAGGGGCCTCCTCCACCCCGGGGCTCTGCTTTCCTACCCCCGGCAACGGGGTCCTGTCGTGCTGACCCCCAGGGACAGGGTGCGGGGGAGCCCAGGGGCTGGTGGGGGGCATGGGACCCCTTGACCTGTCCTTCTACCTCACTGCCCTGAGTGGGCAGGGACCTGGGGGCACCAGGGTTGTCCCCACCCTGTCCCCCTCTTACCAGGGTCTGGCAGGGATGGATGAGCCCCCTCAGGGCAGTAGCTCGGGTCACAGCAGGGCTGGGGTGCGCAGGGTGCTGGGGGGGCATCCAGCCTGTTTTGTGTCTCTCCCTGGGCCAGGAAGATTCCTGGCGTTCAACCCGGGAATGTGGAATCTGTAGCAAATAATGGAAAATAAAGAGGATGGAGGAGGGAGGAAAAGCAGAGCAGAACGTTTCAGGAATGCTGGAAAAGTCTGGATCCATTGAATGGGGCAAGATCCAGGAGAGAAACAGACCCTGGTTCAAAGCCCTCTGAGCTTGGGGTGCCGGGAGCTGGACTCGGGGGGACCCCTGGCCCCAGAGCAGGAAGGTGCCCAGCCTGGCCCCACAGTCGCTTGGGCAGCCCTTGCTTCGGGGCAGAGCGCGGCGGGGGGGCGGCCGGTTCCTCCCTTCAACTTTTGCACACAATCTGTCTCCGCAGAGAGCCGTCCCAGCTGCCCCGAATCCCGGGGGCCTCCTCACTGGTTTGGAGCCGGTTTGCTGCTCCCAGCACCCGCTCCCCGCTCTGCGTCCCCACAGCCCCCACACCCGCCTGGGGGATTCCCACCAGATCCATCACCGTCCTTGTCACAGGGTTGTGCCACTGGAAGAGAATGATACTTTGGGTCTGTCTGTCCTGAGAAAGTTTGTTTCCCTGTGTCGGGGGGTGAGGTGAGACCCCGGGCATGGGGCTGGGGAGGGGCAGACCCCGCTTGCAGCCCTGACGGGTCGACAGAGGAGGTTTCCCTTGAGAAACCCTGTGTCCCGGCCCCTCTCCCTGCCAGGGAACAGTGTGGGGTTTGCAGGGTGCAGCTGGTGTTTGGGACAGGCGTGGAGGGAGTGGGGTTGTCCCCTCGTCCCCTCCATTGTTGCTGTGCCAAGCGGCAGCAGAGCAAGCAGGGACGGCAAGGGGACTGGCAGATACTCCTGCTCTCTTTGGGTTTGGTAATTAAATTCCCGTCCAAAGCACGGCGTCGGGCCACGGGCTGCCAGGCATCACCCAGGGGAGGCTGCGAGCGGCGGGTGTGCGCCTGCGCTCGCAAAGCAGTCACAGCGTCGCGGCAAACAGCACAAAAATAACCGCTACAAAAGCGACACCTTCCCCGGTTTGTTTTTCTGGCCTGGATTTCAGGCGCTGCCAGGATCCCGGGGTGCGGGGTGAGGGGAGGACGGGCGGCTCGGAGCAGCTTTCGGTTAATCGCCGGCTTCCAGGCGGCGGCGGGGGGTCCTTTCGCCCCGGCAGACCCCATGTGGTTTGGTGCAAAGCCCAGCTCTCGCACAGCTGGTGGGCTTGTGCGAGGGCACACGCATGTGCAAGGGCACATGTGCTGGCACATGTGGCCCGCTCCCAGCCCGGGGAGGTACTGTGGGGGGTGCAGCAGCCTGCACCCACCCTGTGTGTAAAACCGTCTTTGGAAAAAGCCCTTAATGGGAGCGTGGAAGAGATCTCCCGCCCCCGCCGCCCCCAGCCCCGGGCCATCTGCAGAGCCCAGCCTGCACCCCCGGAGAGCAGACGATGCGGCGGTGGGGGGAGAGGGATGGGGAGGAACTGGGGTGCCTGCAGCATGTGGGGGCCGGGCAGCACCTCAGAGCCCACATTGTCTTCCAAAATGGGCACCCTGAGCTGGGCTGGGGGCACGGGGCTGCCCTCCCTGGGCCTCGGCTCCCATCGTGGTCAGTGCCACAAGAAGCCGGGGATGGCTTCACCCTGTGCCAGCGGCTCAGTGGCCCCCGAGCCACTGGTCCCCCCAAGCTGGTGGGTGCCCCCAAGCACTCAGCTGCGGTGAGACCGGGCTGGGACCCGGCTCCTCGCACTCGCTCCCTGCTAATGGCTTTTCCCGCTGTGCTGAGGACACAGCGCTGTCGCCCCTCCCTGTCCCCCCCGTCCCCCCAGCCTGAGCTGGGACTGCCAGTACCCTGGCCACTCCGCTCCCTCCCTCCGTCCCGCTGGGAAGCCTCCTGCTTTAATGGCACTTTGCAAAGCCCTGGGGCTCGGCCGGGTGTGTGGGGACAGAGCCGGGGGGGAGGCAGGGGCGCCCCGCCGCCCCCCCTGCATCAGCCATCGCTGCTCCGTGTGCTCGGCCAGGGCAGGAGCTCCCGGGAGCTGGGAGAATGGATGTGCAATTAACCACCGGGATAAATTAGGCCTGAGAGCTCTCCCCTCTGCCACCCCGGCATCCGCCGGACCCCGCTGTGGGCAGGGGTGTGCAGACCCCCCCTCCTGGCTCCGCAGGCAGCCCCGAGTGCGAGGGAGCAGCTGGAGTGTGGGCTCGGCCGCGGGGACCGGAGCCCGGACCGGTGTCTCCTCCAGAGTGGCCCCCGGCACAGCTGCCCCCACCCGCAGGCTCTGCTGTCCCTTGCTCTGGGAAATAAGTGGCAATGATCCATCGCCTGATGGTACCTCCGCGCCGCCCACCCTAATTACTGTCACAGCTAAGCACTTCGTTAGCATCATCTGGCGAGCAGCCAGCCCGCTCCCTGCGGCGCCGGAGCATCCCCTGGCCCCAGGCAGCCGCTCTTGGCCCCGCTCTGCGGCTCCCGCTGCCGAACCTGCACCTGATGCTGTGCGGCGCGGGGGCTCTCACTGGGCCCCCCGGGGCTGCATGGCTGGTTGGGCTGGTCTTAGGGCACTTGGGATGCAGGAAGGGGGGCACGTCGCTGTGAGGGGTCAGGGCACCCTCTTCATGCAGCACCCCGGGACCTGCTGCACCCCAGAGAGCCGCACCAGGGCCAGTGAGCTGGCTGCCGCTGGCAGTGTCCCTGGGCATGGCTGTGGCACTTGGCAATGCCGAGGCGGGTGCCAGGCTCGGAAGCAGGAGCCCCAGCTGGAGAGGAGCCTGTTGCGATGTGTGTGTCTGTGTGTGTGCATGTGTCTGTGCACGTGTATGTGTCTGTGCGCGCAGCCCAGAAAGGTCACTGTCGGGAAAGGTGTCAGCAGCCAAGAAATGGGCTTGGAATGGAAAGTGTGAGCCAGGTTGAACCACAGGGGCGGCCAGAGCCGTCCCGCTCCAGCCTCTCCGTGGTCACCGTTTCCATCTGCGCCGCGGGAGGAGCGGGTCTGGCTGCACCGGGTCACCCCGAGGTGCCTCTCCCAGGGGATTTGGGCAGGGGGACAAGGGGCACCCGGAGGAGCTGTGTGGGCAAGGAGCTCTTGGCTCTGGGGTGGCGAGGGGAAGGGGGGAAAGCGGCCAGCGGAAGGGAAGATTCCGCCTTTGTCCGTGCTCTGTGTCCGGTTCGCTGGTGGCACAATGTCCCCATTCACCCACTGCCCCCACCGCTCCTCCACGGGGGCGGCCGCGCTCTTCACTGCTGCTCTCCGCTCTCTTGCAGGGTCGTGGAGGCCAGCACCCTTCAGCAGGAGAGGCTGCAGGCCATCGCGGTGAGTCCCCTGTGCCTGGCGAGTGACTGGCAAGCACGCCGGACCTTCACCCGGTGTCCCCACACCGTCGTCAGCAACACGTGGGGCAGACGCAAGCGGGAAGGAGGGTGCGGGCACAGGGGCTGTGCCAGCGCCAGGGCTGTGCAGCCACTTTCCCAGCCCCTGCCTCCAGCCTGGAAAGCTGCTCCGGGGCTGTTGGCTGGGGCAGGAGCCAGAGAGCCCCCCCTGGGTGCGCACCCCAGGCAGGGGGTCTCGAGCAGCCAAATCATGACCCCTGCAAGCCTGTGCCAGGGCGTCTCCTGCCCTGCGGCGACTCTTCCCAGGGATGCACCACAGCCGGGACACAGGATCTGGCCAGGCTTGGCTGCTTTGCCAAAGCAGGGGCAGAGCGAGCAACGGGTAGCTGGGAGGTTTAATTAATGAGGCAGTGCCTTGATGAGCCCCAAGTGAGAGTGAAATGAGTGATGAGTCCCCCCTTGTCCTCTCCCAGGGAAGGGCTGGGGATCTTGCAGGATCCATCCCTGCCCTGCCACAATTACCTGCACTGGTAATTATGGGCACTGGTGATTGCTTTTAAACCCCGCCGCTGCCCCGTGGCCGCTCCCCTGCCCGCTGTGGCTGCCAGCTCCCCTGGCCCGTCCTGCTATCGGCCCATCTCCACTGCACAAAGGGCAAATTGTTCTGGGCCAGAGGAGAAGGAAAGTGGGAGCTGCTTCCCGGGCTGGGACCGACTCCGCTGAAACGGTCTGGACTGGTCCCAGGGCGTGTGGTGAGGGGGGGCCGGGCTGGTTCCCCCCGTGCTGGCAGCTCGCTCAGCAGGGCCGGGCCGGGGGAAGGTGACACTTTGAGATGGCGAACAGGCTCCAGGCTCTGCCCCGATTTCTGTGCACCCTCCGTGCCTCAGTTTCCCCCTGTGAGGATGATGCAGGGCTGGGGAGCTCCCGGTGGGCTCTCCCCAAGGCCAGTCTTGCAGCCCTGTGCACGGCTCGTGTTCCCGTGTGAGACCCCACAGCAGCCCCTCACCCCCCGCTCCCTGCTCCTCCCCGCTCGGGGGATGCTGCCCGGGCTGGGATGGAGGTGTCCCCACCCCAGCGGTGCCCAGCACTGACCCCCTCCCCATGCAGACCCCCTCCCCATGCAGACCCCCTCCCCACGCCAACCCCAGCTCTGCCGCTCTCATCCCTCCAGGAGAAGCGGAAACGTCAGGCGGAGATCGAGAACAAAAGGCGGCAGCTCGAGGACGACAGGCGGCAGCTGCAGCATCTCAAGGTGGGGATCCCCCGTGACCTCCACACCGGGGACATGCCGGGGACCCCCTGGCTGCGGGGGAGGCCGGACCATCACTCCTCTTTGCTCCCCAGTCCAAGGCTCTGCGGGAGAGATGGCTGCTGGAAGGAGCCCCCACCTCAGCCTCCGAGGAGGACGAGGCCATGAAGAAGCAGATGCAGGAGGATGAGGTGAAGACCAAGGAGCTGGAGGAAACCATCCAGAGGTAACAGGGACAGCGTGGGGCCAGCGTGTCAGGGTGTGCTCTGAGGGTGTCTGAGTCCCTCCAGAGCCTCACCCCCCGACCTTCTCGGGCAGATGGGAGGCTGAGATGCAGCTCGGTCCCACGTGCGGGGCACAAGGCACTGGGCGCAAGAGACACGAGGCACAAGGCACACCACCATGCCACAGCGCTCGCTTGGGTTCAGCTGTGGCCCCGCTCGGAGGAGAGCATCCTCTCTGGAGCTTGGAGCTGCCGGGAGAGGTGGTGGCTCCGTGGTGCTGCCGGGGCTCAGCCGCTCTCACCGGGGACCCTCCGGCTGGGCTCTTGCCAGCATTTGTCCAGGGGCTGCGGCCAGTCCCAGAGCACATCCAGCCCCATGGCCCCTCTGAGCACAGACGCCCCCAAACATGCTCCTGCCTGGGGCTGTGGGACCCACAAGCCTTGTAGGGTGTCAGTGGGAGCCATGGGGCTGGGGGCCAGGGCTGGGCTGGGGTCGCCAGAGGGGCTGCTGGGTTCCCAGCACCCACCATCACAGGGGCAGGGGAATGGGGGGCTGGTTCCCTGTGGCCCTCCATCCCCACTGTGGTGGCTCAGCCCCTGGGGAAAGGGCAGGGTGGGAGGCTGGGGGGGGAGAAAGCTCAGCCCCTGCCCAGCCCCCTCGTCCCTGGGCTGCTGAAGGCGGGGGGGGCCAGGAGCCCCAGCACGGAGGTGTCCGGGCAGCCTGGCCGCCCTGCAAGAATGCAATCAGTCACGGCTGTGCCGTTAATTACCGAGCATCGGTGCAGAGAGGGGTCAGGCACGAAGGGGCCTTTGTGTCCGTCTAATGGCGCGGTGCATTCCTCCGCCGGCGCCTCGCGGCGGGACGGGAGTTAAGGCGGGGGCTCTGCCGGGGGGTGCCGACCAAGGGGCCCTAATTTACATGGACATGAATCCGTGGGGATTCCGTGACCTCCTGCCATGTCCCAGGGCGGGGGGCCCCGCTGCTGGCACAGCTCTTGGCCGGGCTCGGTGGCTGGGAACGGGCTGTTGTCCTCCTGGGAAGCTCAAAGAGGCTTCGGGGGACACGTGCAGGAGCAGAACAGTGATGGAGGGATGTTGCTCTGTCCCACCAAGCGAGGGCACTGGCAAGCGCGTGAGGGGCTCGGTTGTCACGGCATGGGGACAGTGAGAGCTGGGGGGTCCCCCCATGGGGTTGGTCCCCCTGCTCAGTGCCTGTGGGGGGGTTTCTTCCATCTGCTTGGGCCGAGCCCGTCGGCTGAGTGGCCGTGGAGCTGTGATGATGGTCCTGAGCATCGCTCGCCCCACGGAGCTGGGTGGAAGCACGTGACTGACAGGCACCCGGGCAAGGGCAGCACCCACTGGTGCAGCCCCTGGGTCTGTTCCAGCAAAGACACGCTTTTCCCCCGCAAAGAGATGGTGGTGGCTGTGCTGGAGGTCCGTCTGTCTGTCTGTGTCGCACGAGCCCTGGGGCTGGTTCCTGCCGCCTCTCTCCCCTGTGCCATGTCGCTGGCCCATGTTGGCAGGTCGGCTGCAGCTGCCTGCACCAGGGCTGCCTGTGGCCTCTGAGCCCCAGCTCTCCCCACAGGCTGGAGAAGGAGCTGGAGACACTGGAGAATGGCAGCTCAGCAGCTTCCACCAAGGAGAACCTGGCAGAGGTGGTGGCGCCGGCCAAGGAGGAGAAGGCAGAGTCCGTCCCCAACGCGCAGAAGGTGGGCATGGCTGCGGGCAGGGCTGCCGGGGAGGTGAGGGGGTCCCTGGGGGGGGGTCAGCACTTACTCAGCCCCCACCAGACCGGGGCTGGTTCTTGCTGCTGGGGTGACGGCACGGTGATGGGCAGGTTGTGCTGGTGGAGGGGCCGGGTGTGGGGAGACGCTGCCGACTGGCTGCAGGGGGACACCGGGGCACTGGTGCAGCTGTGGTGGGCTCCGGTCCCAGCCATGAGGGGTAGATGACATGTGTCCCTGCTCCCCTCGGAGCCCCTGCCCCCCTCAGAGCCCCTGCCCTGCTGATCCTCTGCCAGCAGGGCCAGGCTGGGGGTCCCTTGTCCCAGGAGGGGCTGGGTGTGTGGGTGGTGGGAGCACGGCATCTCCCGACACCTCCTGACCTCTCTCTTCTGTTTTGCAGAGTCCCCTGGGCACGGTCAAGGGTAGGTGATCCCCGTCTCGTCTGCGGTTCCTGCTCTCGGGGGGGGCAGCACCCGCCACCCTGTTGTGTGGCCCTGGCACTGGGGCCAGATGGGTGGGGGGAGCCGGGGCAGCCCCATCCCTACGTCCCCTGTCCCTGTCCCCTCTTGGGCAGCAGTGCCCTGTGATGGGGGAGCCTGTCCCAGGCACCAGCCGTGGGGGGTACATGCTGCCCTCCCCGGGCCTGTCCCGCGGGCGCGCAGGCCACCGGGCGATGGCTTTGGCTCAGGCGGTTGCCTCTGCTCTTCATCTCCAGCCGAGAAGAAGGTCTCCAGCAGTCCCATGAAGGCGGTGGAAGGCACTGACATGATGAAGGCAGGTGGGTGCCCGCTTCCCCGGGAGGAGCGCTCCTCCCACGCCTCCCCCCGGCTCGCTGCCCCCCCCGCAGCCCCGCCACCGCTGCTCCCCACCGCTCGATGGCTTTCCAAGCCCAAGGCAGAGCACGTCGTTTATTTGCAATCAAAGGGTTTGTTTTGGCTTCTGCCCCGCAGCTGGTTTGGGGGCCCCTCCTCGCCCCCCATTCCACGTCTCTGCTCCGGTTTCATCCTTCGCCTCCCGCTCTGTTTGAGGAGAAGTGGTGCGTCGGCTGCTGGCGTGGCTGATGCTGGGCCAGTGCTGGTGGCCCCGTGGCTGCCGGCGTGGAGCTTGTGGGGTGCTGAGAGCAGGCAGGGGCGTGCAGGGCCGAGCTGCCCATGCTGGGGCAGATCCGCTGCTGGAGAGGTTTGGGGGGATGGCTCAGACCGGGCTGTGGCACTGGTGCTGGGCAGAGCCTGTCTTGGGGTCCTCGGAGCAAAGTGTCACTGGATGGAGGGGACCCCGGTGCCAGCAGGGACTGGCTGGGAGCAGGAGAGATGCCCAGGATTGCCTGTACCATGGGGGCAGAGGAGCTGCCCCAGTGCCAGCACCCTCAGCGAGGGATGCCACCTCCCACGAGCACGAGCCTGGCTCCCAGCCCAAGCCCCGCGGCCAGCGCCGCTCACCAGCCAGCCAGAGGGACGCGGCACCACTGGCCATGGACCCAGGGTGCAGAAGCCGTGGAGGTAAGGCGATGCCAGGATGGCCCCGTGGGTGCCGGGAGGAGGGCTGTGCCCGGGATGTCGCACCCACCGCTGCCATTCACCACTCCTCACTGCTGCCGCTGCCTCGCTAACGCCGCTGAGCACCGCACCGCTGCCGCCACACGCCTGCCCGCTGCCGGCCGCTGAGCAGGGGCTGGGGAGGGCCGGGGCCGCCGTAACGCCCGCTGTCCTCTTTGTGTCCCAGCCATGTACTCGGTGGAGATCACGGTGGAGAAGGACAGAGTGACAGGGGAGACCAAGGTCCTGTCCAGCACCACCCTGCTCCCCCAGAACCACTGTCTGCAGGGGGTCAAGGTGTACGAGGATGAGCTGAAAGGTACGGCCTGTCCTGCACCGCTCACAGGCACCAGGAGCACCGGGCAGGGACGAGGGAGCAGCCACCCGAGCATCCCAACAGCCACCAGAGCTAGGAAGGGCTGGGGCCACTCCTGGCCGTCCTGGCCAGCTCGCTGTGGGAGACTGCTGAGGGCAACCCCTCGCCAGCCCCAGTCCCGTGTCCCGGCCAGCCTGGCGTGGGACCCGTCCCAGCAACATGGTGTTGACGGTCCCCAGGGGCCAGCCCTTGTTTGCACGTGGCGACCCGGCGCTGCTGCGGAGCGGGGAAGAGGATCTGCTGCGTCCAGGAGTCGGGGCCAAGGGATGGCTGTGCTGGCACTGAGGACTGGCCACAGAGCCAGGGCACATTACTGGGGGCTGTGGCTACTGAGCAGATCCCTGGCTCCATGGACTGACCGCCTCGCCAAGGAAACCACACTGCAACGGCAGCCGGTCCCGTTCAACACCCTCCCCGTGGCCATGGCCATGCCGGCCTTCACCCCCAGCAGTCCCCCACTGCTCTGGGACCCCCAGCTCCAAGGACATGCTGAGGAGCCACCTCGGCAGTGATGAGCCCAGGGCAGCCATGCTTGGTCCTGGCCCTGCCTGGCCTGGTTGTGGTCCATCACTCCATCGACCGGCTGTCAAGGCTGCTGCGCTCATCATTGCATGATGCCCCAGGTCAAGTGGAAAATGCGATGAGCCCGAGGCCACTCTCGCCGTGACGCACGTCTGCTGCCCCCAGTGCCGCGAACGGCCGTGCCGAGTGCGCCGGCAGCGGAAGAGCCCCATCCCCTCCCGGGCATGGGGCCACGGGCAGCGGGATGTGGCAGGATGTGGTGGGACGTGGCGGGGCAGCCCCTGCTGAGCGCTCACTGGGGTCTCACAGGGGCAGCAGCCATTGGCCATGGAGCATCGTGTTGGCCCTGGCCGAGCTGGCCGACAGCCGGAAGCCATCCCGCCGCGGCGAGTGCGGCCAGCTGGGCAGGCTGTCGGCAACCTGGCAGTCGGCTGTGGCTCCATGGGGCTCGCCGGGTCTGAGGCTTCAGAGGTGCCAAGAACTGGGAATGGCTCCTCACATGGTGCTTTTGTTTCAGCCTCCCCGTCTGCTGTGTGGGGCAGGGGCTGGAGGGTCTGGCAGCAGCTCTGGCCAAGGTGGGGGGGGTCGGGGTGCTGCCGCGGGTCCCAGCCGCAGTGCCAGGCTGTTGGGGAGGGGAAGGGGCTGCACCCCGGCCACACAGGAGCCGACTCTGAGTGGGTCAGGCCAGCAGGAGCTTTGCCAGGTCGGTGTGTGCCCCCAACCTGAGCCCCCCTCACCCTCCCTCCTCTTGTCCCCGCAGTGGTGCACGCGGTGAGCGCCGAGGATGGGGCCCTGCAGAACGGTGCCCACCCCCTCAGCTCCTCCGAGGTTGACGAGCTGCTGCACAAGGCGGATGAGGCCACCACCCTGAGCGAAGCCCCAGCCAAGGCGGGTGAGGGGGCCAGCAGCGCCCCGGGCAGCCAGAAGCCTACGCCGCGGCGGGAGATCGTGGGGCTGCAAGCCAAGCCACGGGAAAGCACGGCCGTGATGCCGGCGGGTGAGGGGACGGAGCCGAGCCGCGAGCAACCCGTCACCATGATCTTCATGGGCTACCAGAACGTGGAGGATGAGGACGAGACCAAGAAGGTGCTGGGGCTGGAGGGCACCATCAAGGCCGAGCTGGTGGTGATCGAGGACGCCGAGAGCAAGCCGGAGCCGGCGCACAAGGACCACGCGCCGCCCAACGGCACCGCACTGGAGCCAACAGCCGCCCAGCCCACGGGCGAGGAGAAGCCGGGAGCCAACACCACGGACGCCAAGGAGGCCGAGCAGGAGATGGACGTGAAGAAGCAGCGCTGCAAGTGCTGCACGGTGATGTGAGCCCCACGCCGCTGGAGCAGGCAGCCCCCGCTGAGCCCCCTCCGCCCCGGCCCCTGCCAGCCCGGCCTGCTGACCCAGCACACCGGGCCCCCACCCCACCGGACACGGACCCTCGTTCTGCAGCACCGGGGATGCCCATCACAGCGCCTGCCAAGCCCCCGTGGGCAGCAGTGACCACGGCCCCACTCGCCCCCCTCTGCCCGCCCCATGCCGCACCCCACCAGTGCTGCCCGGGATATTTATTAGGGATCCCCTGTGCCCTCCCAATGCCGGAGCCATTCCCTCCTCACACCGGCCACTTCCCACCTGCTGTCAGAGGACGGAGCTGGCCGGGCTGGGGGATCGGAGGACGCCACCGTGTCCGTAGATGACTCCCAGGGAGCCGGTGGCCAGCGGGACCCGTGCTTGGACCAGCCTGTGGTGGGCACAGAGCCAGCCCCACGCCAACCCCTCTCTCAGCACCTCCATCACCCACTTCCCCTGTGGGGAACAGCCCTGGGTTGTCCCTCCCTGGGAGGGGAGCTGGGGGAACCCAGTCCCATGGGGACGAGGATGAGGCAGGAGCTCCTGTGCCAGCCCACAGCAGCCGGAGGATGACCCAGCACTGTGTCCCTCTCCTGCCTCCGCTGCCCGGCAGTGGCAGCTGCACAGAGCTGCTTTCTGGGGCCAGGGGCTGCGGCATCAGCTCCCCCAGGCGAGTGGGGCAGCCCAGTTCACCCCAAGCACCAGGACTGGGAGCTGCTGGGGATCTGGTGTCCCATGGAGGGTGTCCCCAGGATGCTGTGTCTGTGCCAGCAAGGTGAGCAGCCTTCCCCACTCCCCCCACCCCATGCCCCAGCCCTTCAGCGGGGATTTCACCACCAGCACCAGCGTTTCCTCCCCACTGAGACCCGCTGGGGCAGGCGGGGGGCCCACGGCGGCACCATGGGTGCTGAGCTCTGCCCAGACCCTGCAGCAGCCGACACATCTCACGGATGTTGGGCAAGTGGCTCCCGCTGAGCCCACCTCGGTGGGCCAGGGGCATGGTCCTGCCCTGCCTGGCATGGGGGCTGCCTCTGGGGGGGTCCCATCTCCTGCCAGCCCTGTCCCAAACCCCTGGGGTTGCTTTTGGTGCCCAGTGCCCCACGTCAGCCCCCCCTTGAGCCAGTGGTGGCTGTGCAGCCAGGCTGGCAGTGCTGGGTCCCCATGTTCTGGGGACACAGGAGCTTTGGGCAGTGGCCTGGCTACCAGCCAGTGCAGCACAGGGGTCCTGGACCCAGTGCGACTGGGTCCCTGCTGCTGAATGCGCCTGGGAGAGTCCCCAGGGACCCCCTGGGCCCCCGGCAAAGCGTGTGCGGAGCAGCCCTCACGCTGCCCAGCCCACCGGGACGTGGGTGACGGGGAAGCCAGGGATGGGGCTCAGCCCCCCAAGGCCTTCCCTGCCCCTCAGCCCCCTTGTGTGAGCAGTGATTCCCCCCTCCCTGACATGCCTGTTGTCCCCAGTTACCACCCAGGCTGCAGTTTTCCTCGCAAGTCTGCAGGGGTAGGGGAGGGGGCCGGGGGCTGCGGGGGGCTCATGGTGCTGCCCTCCTGTGCCGATCCTGGCCCTGAGCCCCGGCCCGGGCACCAAAAGCCTCTGGGAGAGGCAGAGCTGGGGAAGGGAATCTAGGCTGGCACCCTCGGGGGTGAGGGGTATTCTCTCCCACGGACAGGCATCCCTGGAGCCCCATCACCGCAAAGCGGGGGGCTGGATGCCGTGGGGCACCTGCCTCATCGATCCTGGGGGCTGGGTTAGGGCTAGGTCCCCAGTGGGGATGCACATCACCTCCTGCCACCCCCTTGCTGGGGGTCACCACCACTCACTCCATCACACCCCGGGTCCCACAACCTCCCCTGACCCCAAGCCGGGCCCCCCTCCCACCCTCGGCACCCCCTGCCCCTCTGTTGGCTTCGGACCCAGCGCCGGCCCCTGGCCCCATCCGGCCCCCGTGGCAGCAGGGAGCAGGATCGGGCCCCCACGGGGCTGGGGCTGCAGGGGCTGAGCAGCAGCAGGCGGAGGACCCCCTGCCCCGACCCCGCCGGCCCCCACTGCCCCCCGCCTGGCTCCGCTGAAGTGCACTTCCCGCGCTCCCGTGCTTTCCACTTGTGCCGAAGCCGTTTGAAGTCCCCCCCCCCCCGACCCCAGCCCTCCCCGTTGTTTGTAAGAACCCCCAACCAAGCAAATAAACTGTGTGAACAACCAGCCTGGCGCCTCCGCCCTCTGCATGGGGATGGGGAGGGGGCAGCACCCCAACATCTGGCACCCTGGCCGGCACCCCGGCACGGGCACTGGGCACGGACGGGTGGGAAGGGTCTGGGATGGGGATGGGGTTGATGGAGATGGGGATGCAGGCGATGCTGGGGATGAGGATGATGAATGGGGATGGGAATGCTGGGGATAAGGAATAAATGCAGAATAAATCCCTCTGTTTCCTCCCTCCTGTGGCCAGTGGCCAGCTGGGCAGGGGCACGGCGCTTTCACCCCCCTGCCTGTCTCCGGTGCTGCCCCAGAGGTGTCTGTCCCCAGATCAACAGTGACACGGGGCAGGGGAGATGCTCAGGTGCACCGTGCCACGGCAGGTCCTCTGTGCCACCCTGTGCCCAGGGCACAGGTAAGGGCAGCGTGGTTGGGATGCCATCCCTGCACCGCCGCGTTGCCGGCCCCAGGGGGATGGACATGTGGCCACACCGGAGGAGTGGGGAGGAAGAGGAGGGTGGGAACCAGGATGCTGGGAGGGAAGGGATGCAGGTGTGATGCTGGTGGGCAAGCCCAGATGAAGGGGATGTGGCAGCCCGGGTTCCTGCTTGTCCCAAGTGGCAGTGCCGGGGTCAGGCCCCCCCGGGTCCCATTGCCAGGTGGCCGTGGGTCTCTGCCCACCCCTGGGCTGATGGGGGTCCTGCTCCTGCCCGGGGCCGGGATGCCAGGGCTTGCTCCTGGGGTGGTGGGGGTGCGGCTCTTCCCGGTGCCAGCCCGGTGAGCCACGCACACACCCTGCCGAGGTGTGGTGCGCTCCCGGCTCCCGGCCATCGCCCGTGGACTTTGTCTCAACCCTGAGGTAAAACAGGCTCCACTCTCCCGCCCGGAAGCGCAGAGACACCTTGGCAGCCGTGACACAGCCACTGTCCCCAGGCCAACCAGTGCCAGAGCCGGCAGCCCCGAGAGCAGCTGGGGCACCAAGAGGCTGGGCAGGGGGTAAGTGGGACCCCGCAGCCGGGCAGAGTGGGACCCCGCAGATGGGGTCGGACCCCATCGCCGTGCTCGGGCCATCGCAGGCAGCAGCGGAGCCGGGAGGGGTTTTCCGTCAGGATTGGGCTCCAGAAGGGAGCAGAGCTGTTGTGGCGAGGCAGAGGGGACGAGGACAGGGACCCCCTGCCCCAGACGCAGAGACGGGCTGAGCATCCTGGCACAGCATCACCTGCTCGGCTGCGGTGCCCTGTGCCAGGAGGGAGGCCGGCTCCGGGCACTGGCAATGCCGGCATCCAGCAGCCACGGGCACTGAGGGCATCACGGCCATCGTGCCGCAGCCCTGCCCTCGGCTGGGGGGGTACAGGGTACCCGAGGTTTCCCGACCAGGCGCAGGGTCTTGTCCCCGCGGGGAGGGGGCTGCTCTCGTCCCCAGGGAAGGAGGGAGCTGCCCCCTGCAAGGGGCTGGTGGGGAGCGGGGGGCCGGGGAGGGCAGCGCCGGGCGGGCCCCCCCGGCTGCCGGGTGGCAGTGCCAGCAGAGCCAGGGCTGCCATGGCAGCGAGGGCACCCACCCCGGCCCCGCCTGCGCAAACAGGGGGTTATCGGGGCTGGGAGAGGCCCCGCGGGCAAACAGGGGAGCGCAGGCTCCCGGCACTGCTGCTCCCGCGTGTCCATTGGGAACCTCCGTGTGGTCCCCAGCTGGCACCACTGCGTTCCCCAGGGCCGGGGACCCTGGCCTGGGCCACCCGGGGTGGGGGTCAGGGGGCTGAAGGACACTGGGGGCAGCCTGGCTGCGCCCCCCCGGGCTGCCTCCTTGCCCCAGCGCTGCGTGTCCCCCGGGAGCAGCTCAGGCTCTTCCCAGGGATGGCCAAGGCCACGTTTGTGTCCCTCCATGGGGACAAACGGGTTGGGGGGCAGGCTGTCCCGGGGTCAGGGGGGACCCAGACACTCTGGCTCTCTTCGGAGCCCCAGTTGTGTGCTGGGGGGGGGGGGGGGGGGGGGGGGCAGGAGTGTGGGTGCCTCACTGCGCTGGCACATGGGTGTGTTGGGGCACTGGCCCATGGGTGCCTCGGCACATCGGCGTGTTGGCACGTGCCGCGGGCAGGGGGGCCAAGGTCAGCCCCGCAGGCGTGGGAGCCAGCCCCGGCGAGGGTGACAGTGGCGCGGGGGGGGGTCAGGAATGGGCCATTGAACTGCGTCCAGCACTGAGCCCGGCATGGTTCTTGGAATTCCCCATGGGCTCGGGCTGAGCTTATCAGGGCCCTGCAGACCCGCCGGCCCCGCGGCCCCTCCTGCCCCCCCCCCCGCCACCCACCCCAGCCGCTCCTGGGCAGACACGGCTCAGCTGGGTGCCCTGTGCAGCCTCCCTGGGGCATGGGGACCCCCGCCCCGACAACTCCCCCCCAACAGTAAGTGCGGCACATTCGGGGTGGGGGTGAGGGAAGCACCGGGGTGCTCAGGGCAGCCATTTCCCACCCCCCAAATTGGTCCCTGCACGGGGTCTGGACACAGCGAGGGGTGCATGTTCCGGCTCTGTCTGCGTCAGGCAGGCGGGGGGGGGGCCACGCTGGCACCCTCGTGCACCCTCGTGCACGTCTCGCACGTTGGCAGGTCTGAGAGCGCACAGGGCGGCTTGCACGGGGGAGGTGGGCACACTGCATGTCCCCAGCGCACTGCAGGACCCCCGGGGTGGGGGGACACTGGAAAACTCCCCAGATGTCTGTTCATGGTGTGGGGGCCCAGGCTGGCGGGTGCTGCAATGCCGCTTGTTCTGCCCAGCGTCTCCCCGTGGCACTTGGCTGGGCCAGGGGTGGCTCGGAACAGGGAGGACGAGCCCGGGCCCCCCATGTCCCCACACTCCTGCAGGGCCGGGCAACCGGGGCCGAGCCGAGCCGGCTGGATGGGTTTGGGTGCTGCTCTGGGAGGGGCTGTGCATGGCGGGGAGCAGCCGGGAGCCCCGATAACAGCCCTGCCAGCTTCTCCCTCCCTGCTCCCCTCCTGCGCCAGCCACCAGCGCTCCCCGGGGAGGGGTCCCCTCCCCAGAGGGGCCTCTGTCCTTCCAAACAGGGCGAGAGGTGGGCAGAGAGTCCTCACCATCCAGGTCTCTGGGGGCTGTAAAGTGTGATGGTGAATGACAGGTAGAAACGTGAAGAGGTTATGGGGGTTGAGCTGGGCAGAGCACCCCGGGAACGGCAGATCCATCAGCCCCCAGCCCCATTCGCACCGCAGGCAGCGAGGGGCTGGGCAGCAGCACCCTGGGGCAGGGGCATCGCCCTGGGGCCAGCCCCAGCTGCCCCTGATGACACCCAGGTGCTCTTGCCCCAGGAAAGGCTTAAATGGCTCCTCGGGGGTAGGGCAGCCCCCTTTGCCCCCTGGGAGAAGCTGGGAGGTGAGCAGGGCTCTGTCCTCAGTGTCCCTGTGGGGAAAGAGGCACCTCTAGGGCACAGTGCATCATCCCAGGGAGCAGGGGGGTGCTCCGGCCGCAGGGACCTGCTGTCGCCTGCTCCAGGGTGGCCTCAGCCCTTGCCAGAATGGCAGCGCCCAGAGCCTGCCCCTGTGTCCCCGTCACCTTGCTCCCGGGAGGCTGCCAGCACTCAGGGGGTGGTGCTGGCACTGACATCCCCCAGACCGGCAGCAGTGACAGCAGGGCTGCGGAAACACCTGGGCAAACAGAGAGAGAGGATGTGTCACTTGCCCATGGGCACACCCGGCTTGCCCGGTGTACATGTGTCCCACGGGCACAGGGGACGGGGATGGCATTGGCAGCGCGGCGAGAGCTGCCACCACCGGTGCCACCCGCCCTGCCCCGCACCCGCTGTCCCGGCCCCATGAGCGCAGGAGGATCGGCACCAAGGTCGGGGCAGTTCACTCCCGCTTTGCGTGACGCGGGGATTAAAGTCCCCTCCTTTTTATGATCCATGAAACCATTTTTATGGTCCCCGCTGTTTCAATGGCTCCTTCCCGCAAACGCGCCAGGAGAAATTCCGGGCAGAGGCGGACCCGGTGCCACCAAAGCCTCTCCCTGTCCCGGGCTGATGCTCTGGGGATGGGGAGCTGCATGTCCCAACCTCTGCTGCTGCTCCTAACAGCCGCTCTCCCTCCTGCTTGCAGGGCCCGCCAGGTCCTGCCCTTCCTCCTCCGCTGAGTCGGGAGCCCGAGGGCCACCTCGAAGCTGAGCGGCGTCCCCAGCCCAGGGCAAGGTTGGCAGAGGGGTGGACACTGACTCTTCCGGGAAGATGGACAGAGTCACCAGGCACCTGGTCTTCCAGCTCCCACAGACCTCGCACAGGCACGACCGCAGCGATGTCCCCCACGTCCCCATGGCGGAGCGGAGGGCTGACAGTGACGACGACGTGTTTGGCTCCGCTCAATGGAGCAGCTGGAGGGTGGAAAATGGCTATGGCTGGAAAGTGAGGTCAAAGTCTCCCTCGTATTTCCTGGATGGTGGAAAAGATGTCTGGACCCCGTCCCCGGACAGGGAGTCCAAGCTGGAGGTGGTGAGGTCGGGAAGCTTGTACGACCTCAGGGCTTACAGGGGGGAGAGGAAGCCCTCGAAGCTTTATGATGAGGATGAGCAGGAACAGTACAGGGTCCCTCCACCGAACATCTCACCCGAGAAAGCCAGGGAGCTCGAGGACGAGAGGAGGGAGGTCATCCGGAGCCAGGTGATGAGGAAGAGCTCCACCATGGCTGAGCGGTGGAGCTCCATGGACGAGCTGAGCTCCATAAACACCAGCTTGGGCAGCCAGGGTGACAGCAGGCACATGGGCAGCTTCGCCATTTCCTTTGACAAGTCGTCTTTGGGGAGGGCAGCGACGCCTGTTGACCCTGAAAATATTGACACGGAGCAGATCAACTTCTCTGCTGCTCGGCAGCAGTTCCTGATGCTGGAAAAGTCCAATCCAGGCTCTTTTGTCAGCCCAGGGCAACAGGCCATGTCTCCAAAGCCAGAGTCAATGACAAAAGTCTCCAGGCAAGAGTGGTCCAGTCCTGAGATGGCCACAAGAGGTTACGGTAATGCGGGAGCATCCAGCCAGAGCAGGACGGACAAGACCGTTTATCAGGTTTGTAGTGTGTCCTACAAGACGCCTGTGAAGGAGGAGGTTTATGCTCCCAGAAGGGCTGATACCGAAAGGTCACATCCCACCAGGAAAATGTCCGGCTTGACTAAGGCATCTTCCAGAGAAGACCTCGACTCTGGCTTGGGCGAGATGTATAACGAGGGCAATGCAGGCTACACCAGCGATGGGAGCACGTACAACGAGGTCTTCAACAGCCTTGTGGATCTGAGGGAAGGCAGCAATGGCCTGGACAAGGAGACGAAGATCAGCAACGAGACGCCCATTGAGCGGGAGATCCGCATGGCCATGGAGAGGGAGGAGAACCTCTGGAAGGAGAGGGGTATCCCGCGGCTGACGTCCAGCAGTGAGCTGGTGGAGATCCAGACCAAGCCTCTCCTCTCCATGCACACCTCCCCCGGCCCAGGCAGGAAAGGGAAGGACAGAGGCCGCGCTTCCCTTTACGTCCAGAGGGAAATTGAGCAGGAAACCAAGCGCGAGGAAGATCTGAAGAAGCAAGGGAGGCTGCTGGGGACGTATGACAGGGGGACACAGCAGGAGCTGGATGAGCGCAGGAGGGTGTTCGAGCAGGAGGAAGCCCCCCCGAAGAAGCCCACCCCCACGAGGAATGCAGATGAGCAGAGGATCTGGATTCATGAGTTTGTGGTGGAGCAGCCCCCAAGCCACAGCCCCCACCCCGCAGAAGACACCAGGGGTGGGAGAAGCCTTCCCAGCTCCTCACTGAGCACCACGCACTCCCAGGGGTCCCAGCCCCGCTTCGCCGCCAGCGAGAAGAGCCGGGACCAGCCCCTGGTGTCCCAGCACGTTTCCGCCAGCGCTAGCAAATGGGGGAGCAAGGATTCCTGGGGAGGAAGGCTTCCCGGCTCCACCCCGAGCCCTCACGGCACCACTGTCCTGCCCAGAGAGTACTTCTCCTTCTCCTTCTGGAAGCCCAAGGTCTCCTTCGTGGACGAGATGGGGACGCAGAGCCCGCTGAGAAGGGAGGACGGACGGGAGGAACAGTACAAGCTGAGGACCTGGAAGCCCCAGACATCGGCGATGATCGAGGAGGAGATCCGGAGTGATCTGCAGCGGGAAGAGGAGCTGCAGGAGCAGCGGCGGCGGCGGCAGCTCATAGACGGCTACTCCGTGGTCAGCAGCGACCGCTTTCCCCAGGAGGACTCTCGCTCGCGGCACAGCTCTGGTAAGGGTGAGCTGGGACGGGGCACAGGGACATCTCTCCTGCCCTCCAGATTGTCAGCAGGAACCATCAGAGGGGCAGGAGTGTCACCAAGGGGTACCCGTCCCACGGGACCTTCCCCCAGGCACAGGAGGCCCTTGCGGCCAGTGTCTGCAGCCAGAGGTGACCTGGGCGAGGGCAAGAGTGGCCACAGCAGGGACCAAGGGGACAGAGTCAGGGAACAAAAAGCATTAAGTCCCAGCCTGGGAGAGCCTGGCTGAAGGTGAGGGGACCAAGTTCCTCCCTGCGAGGATTTGTGGAGGTGCCTGTAAGGACCCCTGTGTGTTGGTAGCAAGTTGCCCGTGGACAGGTATTCTGTGGTTGTCAAGCTGAAGTGCTTGATGTGAAGTCCCTGGAGGCAGCTGGGCCAGCCCAGCCTGCCGGGGGGAGCAGATGTAGGGACCTGATGATGGTGATGAGGGATGGGCTCCACAGCTTTTGATTTGGGTTTTGATGACGTTGTGTCATAGCACTGCAGAAAGCAGCGCTGGAAGGGCCCAGAAGTGCCCAGCTCACGCGTTTCCCCTCCCCTGCTCCTGACACCCCCCAGCTGGCACCCAGACAGAGGGTCCCAGCAGTGACCAAACCCACTGGACCTGCCGAGAGGCCGGTCTGAGGCAGGAGTCGTGCTCTTCTGAGGGTACCCTGGCCCCCGGGGGTGGTCCTGGTGTCCCTCACCCCCCAACGGCTCTTTCTCTCTTGAAGCTGCCTCAGGTGCCAGCGGCAGCTACTCGGTGTCCGAGTCTCCCGTCCCTTCTCCTGCCTCGCACCAGGTGGGGGTCCTGGGGCTGATGTCGTCCTTCACCCCCCTGAGAGTGGTCAGTCCCTCCCAGGGCAGCACCGAGACCCTCGGCCCCGACTCGGCTCGTTCCAGCCCCTTCGAGGAGCGGAGGAGGAGGGTGAAGGAGGATGGAAAGGTGGGTGCCCCTGCCCTGCCTGCACTGGCAGCACATGCTCGGGGGGGGGGGCTGCAGCCCAGGAGAGGGCGGCGTGGCTGCGGGGCTGAAGGCGGCCGTGCCCGGCTCCCACCCGGAGCTGGAGGTCCAGCCGTTCAGCTTGGGGGGAGACCTGGCGGGGGTGGCACCATCTCACCTCGCCGCTCCCCTGCCCGGCAGCCTGACCCCCCCCCCCGTGCCCCCTGTCCGGCTGCCGCTGGGTATTTCCCTACGAGGTTGCTGTTTTCTGATCCTTCTCTCCCCATTTTCACAGTACGCCGGCATCGAGCCCGTTGACAAGATCAACACGGAGGTAAAGTCCTTCACGCGCCCGAGGGCTCTGCGGGCGCTGCCCTTGCTCCTGGGTGGGAGGGACAGGGGGGTCTCGGCTCTCACAGGGTCACGGGCACTGCGTGGGTGGGCATCGCCGTGGGCAGGACACGTGGTGGCTGCTGTCGGGGGGGTTTAACCCGAAGAGGGGGCTTCTGGTGGGAGGGGAAGTCGTGCAGAAAGGATTGGTTATAAAACTAAGTTATTTATAAAAAGACACTGTGCCTCCTGGTTCCTGCAGGTTGTGGAGAGCACTCGGGTGGTCCGTCACAAGAGCGCCATGGCCCAGCGCTGGGAGGCCGGGCAGTACGTCAGGGACGATGACTGAGGGAGCCCTCGGGGCCACCGGGCTCCCCTGCTGACTTGCCCCGTTCGGGGTCAACTGACACACGATGGAAATACCTGATCAGTTCAGCGCCTGGTTATCGGAATCAGAGACTCGCACACTGCAAATCGCATCCGTTGTTAACGCACCAGCCGATCCCTCCAATGCTGCCCCGTGCTCATCCCCTCCCCCGCCCCTTTCAGCTGAGGTAATACTTTTTTTGTTGTTGGTTTTTTTCTTGAGGGGGGAAAATCAGATCACTTTCTTTTAATCACTCCCGCAAGGAACCAGCTAGAGGAAATCATACGGTAATTTAACTTCTTTCTCATTGGAAGCTGTGTCTCTGGCTTACCAAAAAAAAAGCTATTTTATTTCTAAGTGGTTTTAGGTTTTTAGGTCCCACACCGTCAGGCCCCGCGCAGGGGGGGTACCGGGGCCTTTGGATCGACACCAGCATCAAACTGGGAAATCAACGTTTCTGCTTAACTCATGTGATCTGCGGAGATGCAGTAACATAATATACACGTATATGTATAAATGCTGTTTATTTTGCTAATTTATTAAAGAGTCCTCGCTCTCCCTCGTTCTTCCTGGCCTTTTGTCTCTGCCTCCTGCGATGGTTTTGCACCAGCGGTTGGGGACAGGGGACCGGGGGCTTCTGCTGGGCGCAGCCGCGGGGGGACGCGGCTCCGGGAGGGCGGGGGGGGGGGGGGCTCCCCACGGCTGCCGGGACCGTGCCCCCCCCCGCAGGGCAGCCGGACCGGCCCCGCTGTCCCCGCTGTCGCTAGGTGGCTCCCGGCGAGCGCGGCGCGGGCAGCCCCGGCGGGGGGGGGGGGGCCCGATCCCGGCCGGTGGCCGAGGCGCTGCCCCCGCTCCCCGCGGCGCTGGAGGGGCCGGGGTTGGGGGGGGGGGGGGGTGTGGGGTGTCAGCAGCCGCCTGCACAAAGCGGAACAGAAACGGGCTCGGCAGCGGCCCCCGGGCGTTCCCTCCCGGAGAGGCCCGTCCGGCGCTGCCCGGGGCTCGCCCCATCGCCGGCCACTGGCCCCGCGGCTGGACGAGCCCCGTTCCCCACGGGGGGAGCTGGGCGGCAGCAGCCCCCCTCCCTGCTCCGCCGAGCCCCGGCCCCGCCTCCACCCAGCGGCCCTGCGCTGTGTCCCGGTCCCCGCCTCATTAATTATCTGTTCTGGGGATGCCAAGGTGTGTGACCCTGACACCCCCCCCCCGCCCCTCGGGCCCTGCCCGGAGCCGGGGAGGGGGGGGAAGCGAGGGCTGGGGCAGGGAGGAGGCAGCCCCCGTCTCCCCGGGGCTAGGAGCCCGCTGGCCCCCCCGGCCGCTCCGCTGGCCCCGAGGGCTGGGGGGTGGCCCGCTGGCCAGCCGGCAGCGCCCGGTCTCACTTCTTGCAGAAAAAGGTGTTCCTAGAAGCCCCTTCCCACCAAACGCGCTGAACCGGGAGGGGGCCGCGGCGTTAACGAGCAGGGGGCGTAATTAGCGGGCAACGGCCACTCATTAAGGGGTCCGGGCCGTGGGCGGAGCGGATCAGCGTGGGGACAGAGAGAACCCTGACCCGACGGGTGCCCTCGGGCGGGGGGTGCAGCCCAGCCCCCCGGGAAGGGCTCTGCCCCGGCTCCTGAGGGTGCCGTCTGTGCCCCACGGCGGGGGGAGGCCGGAGGACGCCCTGCGAGGACTCCATTGAGTGAGTTTGTCTTTTTTATGGCTCTTTACACACCTCTAAGTGACGTGCTGGTGTTAAATGTTGCTCGGACAGAGCGAGCCTTGGCCCCAGAGCCCCGGTTCAGGAGGCAGAAGGGGGGCTCGGTGGGTTCCGCAGCCCAAGCCCCCCTGGGGGCCAGCTCCGGGGCTAAGCAGTGGCCGGGCAGGAGCGGGGGGGAGCCTGGGCACCTTGGGGACCCGTCACCTGCTGTCTCGGGGTCACCGGTCTCGGCCGCTCAGGACAGACAGACGGACCAGACAGATGGGACCGAGTGAAACGCTCTTTATTGGTGGTGCCAGCAGCCCAGCCCCGCTGGGCTGTAACTCACCGTGTTGACCGAACAGCGCTTGGACCGCTGAAAAAGCTGACTTTGTCCCCCAAAGTGCGTTTCTGGAGCTGTATTTAGCACCCCGGGAAAAACACTGACCACAAAACCTGTCAGCGCTGTCAGACGTTCTCAGTAACTCTTCAGAACAAGTCACAACTTCGTAATTTGACAAATCTTTAAGGAAAAGGACACAAATCCTGCTGGAAGCGTCCCCATGGGACACGGACCAGCCGCTGGCAAACACGGCATTTTGTCGTCCCCTCCCGCCCCAGAACCACCTCCCGTCACTTGTCCTTTCGCACAGGCCGGTGCCGGAGACCCAAGGCTGGTACGAGTCCCGGCCCCACAAACACGGGCACAGCCGAAGCTCCGCACCAGGTCGTTGGGCTCCCAAGCAGTGATTTTATCACGTCATTTAACAACACAGGAGAATATTAACTTGTTTTACAGATGTGAAACCTAAGAGTCTCGTACTTATTTAACTTGCTGAACTTATTAATTCCATTAATAGAAAGAACAATGGGAGTTTTTCGCGGAGCCCCAAGGCCGAGGTGATGTTGCACACACTGCGCTCAGGACTTTCCCAAACCCCTCCCGCCAGGGCTCTGCTTTGGCTCTGGCTGTTTAAACGGGGGAGAACGAGTTCCCAATGAGATTTAATCAATGTAATCACAAACGCGGGTGCTGACGTTCTAAGGTGAAACTGAGGAGGAGGAGGAGAAGGATGTTCCTCTCAGCCTGTACTAGATATTGCCACCTGAGCCTCTCCAGGACTGCTCTGGAACAGGCTCCCGACAAAAAGCAGCACAGCAGGAACTAAACAGACACTTTTATTCCTTGGGCTTCTTCATGGGCTCTTTGACTTGCTGGATAATAGCTTTCATGATCTTTTCCATTTTGGCCTTGGTGAGAGCCTTCCTGCTGTACCAGGTCTGGTCCCAAAGGGAGCAGAGGGGCTTGGGGGCGAGGTAGAGCGGGTCGTAGTCGTGGAGCATGTCCAGGGGCCGCCTCTTGGCGTACTCCTTGTAATGGGCCACCGGGCAGCTCTCGGGGCTCTGGGGCCTGGCGAAGATTCGGGGCCCCGGTGGCCCCTCGCCTGCCCCCGGCTCCTGCCTCCACTCCAGGAACTCCAGCTCCCCCTCCTCCCTCAGCACCAGCTGTCCCCAGTACAGACTGGGGCTCCTGCTGTGGGTGCTCGCCCCGAAGCCCCTGATGGCGTTGGTGAACAGGAGGTACAGGAAGCCCTGTGGGTGCATCTTACTCAAGATTCCCTTCTTACGAAGCCTTTCCATGTCTTCATCTGTCAGACTCTCCAAAATGCTCCACTCCTCCTCTCTCTCTCTCTGGGACAGATGCTGCTGCTTTAGTTTCAAGGCCTTCTGTGAGGCTCGGAATTCCAGCCCTTTAGCCACGCTGTACTCGTAGCCGTGATCCCTCAGGTACCTCTCGATGCTGCTCTGGTAGAAGTGCAGGGAACTGGCGGAGAACTCGGTGCCGTTCCGTCGCTTGGCAGAGCTGTAGAACGAGGCCAGGTAATTATCCAGGTCTTCGGGGGGCAGGTTATGGATCTCGCGTGTTTCCGAGGGGCAATGCAAAACCAGCCAGTCTTTGAAAATCTTGATATCACCCCTGTTACGTTTTCTCTTCTTCTCCAACCCGTCTAAAAGATAAACCACAGCTTTGTGGGCAGCAGGAACTTACAGGGAGGTCAGTGAGATATAAGGAGACGCAGAATAATGTTCACCTTCCTTTATAAAGTAATTCAGAGACTATGGGACTTTTGCAAACCCCGTTCCCGTTTGAGTGGGAGAGAATGAGTTCCTAATGAGGTTTAATGAGTGGCTGTCGCTGTGGGGCACACGTGTGGGCTCGGGCAGCACTACAGAGCAGGGCCTGTACCTGCTGGGGGGGCTCGGCTGGACACTGAGCTTCACCCCGGCCGGTTTTCTTCAGAGCAAGAGAGCTCTCAGTGGGAAATAACAACATTAACCCAAAGTTAGGGGTGGATAGTAAGGAAGAACAAAAAGATGAGTAAAAGTGGTTTTGTTTTGTTTTTTTCTTTTAAAAAAAAGATTGCCAGGATTGCAGTTGGGCGCTCTCTCAAGTTGCTATGGCAATACCCCATCTACCTAGTTCCATGTAGCACGAGAAATGAATTCTCTGGATTGCTGAAAAGCTCCATCTGCAGCCTGAGACTCTTCCAGGGCTGATGAGGGTTCTAAAGCCAACACCCACACACTCCCCTTCTTGCACCCAGTTATGTTGTACACCCTTAGCTGTCGTCTTAGAGTGCTGTGGCTGGACCCAGGTGGAGTCTGCTGCTCCCTGTGCCGCTCTTTGAGGTTTTGCTTCTTTTGTTTGTGACTGATCTGTGCAAGGAGGCGACTGGCTCATAAATCAACACGTGCCGAGGCCTCGCTCCAGCCATGAGCCATTTATCTTGGCAGGAGCTGCTACTACAGAGCCATTCCCAGCTGAATTCCCAGCCCCTCCAGGTGATAGATGTTGTCAATTACAACACCAGTCCAGTAACATTCACAGAGAGTGGCTGTGCCCGTTCCTACAGCTTGGCTACCTCAGGAACACGAGTGGCTGTGACACTGAATTATTCAGGAACAGCAATGGGGCTTTCAGTTGTTGCTCTTTAACGCTACGGCTAATTGAGATGGGCCCTTTTTTCAGCAGAGCAACAGGCAGAGCTGGCTGGGGACAGGGGATGGGGACATTGCGGTTACAGCCCTGCCTGCAGCTGGGGGGGTTCCGGAGCCACTGGAATTCCCTGCATCCATGGGGCCCAGCTGCCAGGGACAGGGTCATGGGGCTGACTGTGGGGAGAGAAGAGGTTCCAGGGAATATGGAATGGGATTTCCATCCTGAGCATGTGGAAGTGGGACACGCTGGTGGGGGCTGCTCCTCGGAGGGAGCCGAGGCATTAAGCCCCTAGATGGAAAACTTACTCTCTGAATTAAGTGTTAAAAATCTGCCTCGATGTTTACACCTAGATACCAGCGGGGAAACCCACAGAACTGACCAGGCAGCAGTTTACTGGGTACCCATGTGAAAAAGGACCTGCAGGCATTCAAATCATTAGAGATGCAAATTTGGGGGTTTTACTATAACGTCTTTAAAACCGGGGACATTTGCATCTTATTGGAGGTGTTTAATCATTAGATTAGGTAATATATACATGATATACACGTACCTGGCACTAAGGCTCAGTGTATTGTAACAGGAACCCTGTTAGTCCCTGCTAGTAGAGACAAGACTGCCCCAAGTCAGAGGCGTTTCCTTAGATTTTGGCAGCTACAGGAACTCACCCTCTTTTAATATTTTGGGAAGCGATTAATGAATGCACCCACACATACCCCCCCAGGAAGAAAACCCTGGACTCTCTTACTTTCATGTGAAGGTTGGGATGGATGCTCTGCACTGCTGCTCTCGGGGCTCAGGAAGGCTGAAAGGGGAAGTGTGTGCCCAGATCCCGATGGTTCGCTCCCCTCAACAGGGGTTTTGGAGACGTTCCCACTGAAGCCGGTTCCTGCTGTGCCGTGCTCAGGAGGGCTCAGCTGGAGCTGCTGCTGGATGTCTACGGTGGCTTCTAACTCAAAGAATGTCACAGAGGCGGGTGACTCATGTTGGACCTTTGCTTTGCTGTTGGAGACAGGAGCAGATTTTAAATGTTCCTTTGGTGTTGCTGAGGCAGAGGAGTTTCTTGCTCTGGAAGTTTCGGTTATGGACCCGGCAGGATTCAGAGGACCCACCCACAAGAAGCCGCTCTCCAGGCTCTCTTGGCTGCTGAGGGGGGATTTCAGGATGCAGGCAAGAGTAGGAGGGGGCTCCCCTGGGGGGGCAAAGCCAGACGTTTGGATGGCTGTCGGCTTGTTAAATGCCATCTTCTGACTGCGGTGCACATGCAAATCTGCCTCAGCGGCTACAGCTTTAACCGGTGATTCTGATAGAACACTCTGATTGATCCCGTCTCCATGGTCGTCTTCATCCGAAATGCTCTGCTCTTCATCAGAGATGATCTGTGGATCTTCGCTGCTTTCCAGCTTCACCTTTGGTCTGTCAGGTTTGCCTTCACCACCAGACACTGAGAAATGCTGCTCTGCTGCAAAGCATAATCTCATGGATTTGCTGTTTTCTCCATTTTCTCTGGGTGATGGCTCAGTATATGTTCCGTAGATCGTGTTGTCTTTCTGCTGAAGGACCCCTGGAGATCTCCGAGATGACCCTGTGGTAACAGCATCTGCTTTGGCCCTCTCAAAAGACGGGGTCATCCTGAACCTCTTTCCATCTAAACCAGCTTCTCTTGATGAGGCCTCAGAAGACATGAACCTCTTTTTCTTTTCTACACCTTTATTGTCTTCTCTGCTTCTGAAGTACAGCTTCCCACACTGCCAGTGATAGGCATGTCCAACCCCGCATATCCACAGGACGGAATTGTCCTTGCTGGGGTGGCCTGTGTTCTGCAGGATTTCCAAGGCCGGGATGTGACTGCATATGGTCCCGTGAGTGTGTGCCCAGGTCACCAGGCTGGAGAGATCCGTATGAAGGGAACCGGCCTCGCTGCAGCCTCCGCCACCGGCATTCTCGGTCTGTGAAAACGTGTTGGGGATAACTTAAGTGAGAGAGGATTGTCCTGGGGACTCTTTCTAGCCCCAACTCAATAGAGAAATGGTTTTTAAAAAGAATCATTAGATGAATCATCAATCTAAAATTTGTTCCTTCTTTAAATAAATAAATGTATCCCCTTTGAAGACCTGGAGGGTAGTTTGGGCATGGTCCTGGAATGATAAATTTATCCTAGATATAATTTATGCATAGCCGTGGGCTCTGAGTCCCGACCAAGTAGCTCGGTTTAAGAATTTGTCACACCTGGGCTGAGCCAGGGCGGCTGCTCAGGTGCGTGCTCTAAATCCCTGGTGTAGCCCAGACTGACACTCGGGGAACCACCCGAGCAGCAGCTGCAGCTCCTAAGGGAGGGGAGCCCTGCTGAGTGTGGTGCTCCCTTTGCAAAGCCGAGCCCTGCGACCCATGCCTGCGGCCAATTCTGTGCTTGCTTATGGAAAATAACCCAGGAAAGTGGCAGGAATCAGCTCCTCTGTCTCCCACCTCCCCACAGCCACCAGGGCTCACCTTCCCTTCAGCTGCCAACAGAGCACCACTCGCACCAAAGGAGAATTGGGTATGTGAAGTTGTTTGTGGGATGCTTTTCAGAAACTAAAGAATGGACCTTGCATCCACATATCTAAAACTTGTTTTTAAAAAAATCTACCATTTTTAGTACTATAATTCATTCTGTTAGAGACAGTTGTCCACGGTATTGCTTATGCTATGAAAGACTACTCACCATGCTGCTGTTCTCTATCTCACTGAGCCTCCTCTCTGGTGGAGATCACTAAGCAACTCTTTGAATATTCTTTCTCTCTCAGAACCTAAAATAATCATCATAGGTGTCTGTGTCTATATGTATGTGTGTACATATATATATATATATTAGAAAAAAAATCCAGCTAGCAGATGCAACTGAATTTTTCACTGCTCAGTCCAAGCTAAATTGTAAGGAAGAAATTCTTTACAGTGAGGGTGGTGAGGCACTGGAACAGGTTGCCCAGGGAAGTTGTGGATGCCCCATCCCTGGAAGTGTTCAAGGCCAGGCTGGATGGGGCTTTGAGCAACCTGCTCTAGTGAGAGGTGTCCCTGCCCATGGCAGGGGGGTTGGAACTAGATGATCTTTAAGGTCCTTTCCAACTCTAGCCATTCTATGATTCTATGATTCTAAATGCTACTGCAGAATGTGTGCCCACGCCTGTGCCCACACCACACCTTAAGGTGAGGGCCCATTGAGCTGGAGTGAACGATAGAGAGAAAGCTTGACTTGTGTAAGTGCTTGCAGGATTAGCCTCCGCAGTGTACCAAGCAACGTTAAAACGAAATATAAATACTGAAAGTAGAATTTTAGAAACCAGACTCTGTGAGATGTTCCTTTCAGCACTGGCACTTTGAACACAAGCCATGGTTCACAATCTTTACTTCTCCGGAGTGAACTGCAGAGACACAAGTACCAGAAACAGTGAAGCTAGTTCAGGTTCTGACGTCATCTGACGGTTCAAATAGTAAAAAGAAGAGGAAGTTTCCCAACTAAAGCATTCTTTGCATCTGTAACTTGTATTTACTAGAGACTAAATCTGAAATTCTCCCACCTGGTTTGAAAAACTCTATGGAGTAGTCTAGAAAGTCACCATCATTCCTGTGTGACAGGCGAGAGACCATCGCTCACAGACCCCACTACCACACGTACTGCGAGAGCAGGGAGCCGGGTGCTGCTGGGCCAACGCCGCCCGCACCTGCAGGTCACACCAGCAGCCTTTGCTCTGGGCATCTCACTCTGTGATTTAATTAAAAGCTTTGCACTTAGTGGTGGTACAAGATGCGAGGCTGAAAACAGCAGGTGCAGGAATCTTGTCTAACCTGGTTCTTTGAGCAGCCCTGGCCTCGGTGTGTGGCAGTTTCCCGGTGGGAGCAGGCCCCTGTTGGGGTTGGAGATGGGCTCGCACCCATGGGCAGCCCAGGGTGCCCCAGCCCTGCTGCTCCGCACGCTCCCCGCTCCTTAAGCAAGCTGCGGGAGAAGCCCATCCCGGCTGACGGACACAGGGCTGCTCTGGAACCCGTGAGCGTGGTGTTTGTCTGCAGGGATTGATTTCATGGCTGTACCAGTTAAACTAGGGGAAGCCACGCTGCAGAAGCCTGTTGTGTGCCAGGAGCCAGGGCAGAGGCTGCACCCAGTGCCCTCCATGCCCCAGCTCTGGCCGTGCTCAAGGGCCCCGGGGCAGTGAGCTCCAGGAGGTCCCGCTGCACTCACGCTACTATCAATCCACGTGTTCCTACTCAGGGCTTTCTAATGATAGTTCGGATAATTTTAGCCCAGAACACTTTGCTGTGTGCATGTGCTCGCTCGTGAAACATGCAGAGCTTGGGTTTTCAAAGAATTTCCTAACTGAAATCTGCTGCTTGCTTTAAACAAAAACCAGACCCTGTTTTAGAGCAGCAAATGCATTTTGAGCTCTTGACCTCTGTTGATCCAGGCGGGGTGTAGGGTCTGCTGGCCCCGGGATCTCCTCCCGAGGAGTCACAGAGAACAGGGATGGGAGTCACTCCCATTTCAGCTGTTCCGCTCTGCCCAGACCTCTCGCGAGGGGGCTCCTGAACCTGCCTCAGTCCTCCCAGGGACAGGGACTCACAGCCCGATCCTGCGCCTCGGAAAGCTGGACATAAACTTATAGAACCGTTTTTTATCTTCAAGTTGAACCCGTGTAATTCCTCCCCAAAGGGCTGAGCTGCTGCTCGGACAAACTAAAGGGAACTTTCACGCCAACGATTTGGTGCTCGGAGCCAGTGTGGGAAAAGGTAACAGGAACGGAAGCTCTGCCTGGTCATAAGGTCATGAAATTACTGAGTTGGCAGATGAACATCTTGATTTCTATCATGGACGTCTTTAAATGGAATGCTTTTATCTTTCCTTATCTCCAAGCACATGTCTTCCTTTTCCTGATCTCTTTGAAAAAAAAAAAAAGCCTTTTTTCTTTTTTCTCTTGATATTTAGTTCCAAATAAAGGCTCTGGTAATCAACTAAGGATACTTCTTCAGCCCACTCTGCTCCCGTATGTACACCAGTGGAGAGCACCTCCCGAGGAGCTGTCAAGTGGAATGAGTCAGAACTTACAGTTACAACTGAGCGGAAAAAGATGAAATATGTATTTACCCACAAAGGCTGAACTGACACACTGCTCCTCTCTTCAGTTAATAAAAATCCATCTTGATCACTGCCACAATTTTTACCTGCTTCCAACAAACCTGGGATCCCTAACGGGGAGGGTCCTGGGGCTGGAGTTTGGGGGCTGAGTTTTGGGTTGAATCCTTGTGCCTGAATGAGTATCTGCAGGGCGGAGAGTGATGCAGCATTTAATTATCTTTCCAGGAGAGGCTCCCATCTGATAATGGCCACTGCATGTGCAGGACCCACACCTTTGTGCAGAAAAACAGGACATTCCAAAGCTGTACGGTAAATGTTTTCCTTTTTTTTTTTTTAACCCATAGGGAATTTAGTGCACTAACAGAACCTATAGTTGAGTGAATTCATGCTTACTAGAGGAAAAAAAAGGGTTTTTTAAAAAAGTTCTACAAGGTTTTGCTTTCTTGCGTGTCTGGTCTCCACAGTAAGCTTTCAGGACCTCAGCGCTGTATCTGCTTATTTTACCTCTGTATTCAAGAAAATGTGGCCAAGTAATTTCAAAGAAGTCCACAGCGTTTCAGGGGAGCTCTTCAAACTCCAGACTGAGTAAAGGCACTGAAATGCTTGTTCTGCTCTAAGACTTCCCTGTGTCTAGTGTGAGCCCTTGGGGAGGAAAAAACAGACTCAGCACTTTCTGAAAATGATTCTCTTGTAAGTTCTGTCAAACACGGGTACCTGGAATCACCCCAGAATGTAAACATCAGAATCCTACTCTCTTTACATTTCAGTGGACTCTGTGCGGGGTCAGGGTGTGCTGAAGGTGCTCGGAGACCTTCTGTGACATACACAGGCTTGTACAAGCAGGATAACTAAATAAAGAACTAATTATATAGGGACTGAAAGCCCTTTAACCACTCTGTTCCTGTCCCTCCACCCTTTAATAGTCCCAGCTATGTTTCTCTTAAATCTTATAATGTCTATTTCACAGATTAGAGACCTGAGGCACGCACAGAGCAAGTAAATAGGAGAGCTTGGGCTTCTCGGCTCCAGATAAGACAGTGCAGGAAACTGGAACAATCCCAGTAGGAAAACAACAGGATACAGAACAGCAGTTCTTAGACTTGACTCCCGCCCCTTCCCCCACAGGGACTGTGTCCCCCCACTCACTGGAGAAACACTTACTGGGGGCGGAGGGGCCTGGGACAGCCATAAAATACACATATAGAGGGGGCGCGTTGCAGGGAGCCGCCAGGAGCGAAGGACAGCGCTGGGGACGTGTGTCTGGGCAGGAACGGGGTGAAGCTGGGCTTAAACACATCTGGTTGCAAGGCGGGAGTCAAGAGCAGAGCAGAAGTAGCTCACGGCTGCCAAAAATCGTTGAGCTTGTCCCACCACTTCTTAGCAAGGGCCTTTGGGGTGGATTAATCATTTCCCAGCACATCGTTTTTCCTGTTCTCTGGGTTGTTTGTTTCCCTCCTCCCCCTCCCCTGTACAAGAGCCCTCTCAGCACCTCTTCAGCTCCTTTCTTGCTTCCTCCCATCCTTCCACCCACACCTCCTGCCCCCCTGCAGAAATACAAATCCCATGGTACATCCTGTGCTGGCGACGGGGTGACATTCCCATTGCTCTACCTCGAGAGGTGCTCTGAGAAAACACCCCACCCCCACCACCACCATGTATCTGAGGGAGGGCAGGGTCTCACCGCACACACCAGCTCCCGGCCGGAGAAGAGACTGCTCTTAAATATTTGCCTGCAGCACCACATTCCTTAAACAAGAGTGGTTTTGTTCAAAGAATGGGACGCAATTTTTTTCATGAGCCCTAATCATCTCTCCTCTTGAGGGTCTGCACTGCAGAGCTGCTGTGCGTGTACCGTAACTGCCAGCTCTAAATCAAGTCTTCTCCAAAGAGCTAATAAAAGCCGCAGCCAGCTGGCAGAGGACTGCCTGGTCCAACAAACAGCAATCAACCACTGAAAACAGCTGGAGCAAAGGAAAAAATTAATTTAAAACCATGAACTTCTATAAATAGGTCCTAATATTTTATTTCCCCAGGAAGAAGTGGGAAAGCTGAAATTAGTGAAGGGCAATTCTGTTACTTGGGCAGAAAATGCTACAACGTCAATAATAATAGTGTTACTTATGCTGTTACCACTGCCCTTTGTGAGCAGCTTCACACTCAGGTCAGTGCCACCGGGGAGAGCCGGCCATTATTTACCGTAACAATTCCATGGGCTGGTTTACTTTTCCTGGGATTTTGGATTTTCAGTCCTGCGCTACAGCTGAGTGTGTAATTGTATCAGAGAACCCACTGTGGGAACTCACTCTGTTCCCCAGCAGCCATTTGTATTAAAATTATCTTCTTTCACTTAATTAGTGGAAGAAGATGTCTGCTGGCAAGAAGACACTTGTAGGAGTGTTTGCTACTCTTTTAATTGCTCCTCTCCCAGTTTGTGGTGTTTCTCATAAAGCACAAGCCTCGCCAGTCAGGGGAAAACATCATCTCCTACTACAAAACCACTGTTAATCCTCGCAGTTTTGCGGAGTTTGGCTGCAACAGGCTCAAAAATAAGCCGGGAAGGGTGCAGGAGGTGGATTCCTTTGTTCCCTTCCCCGGGAGCGGCCGCCGCCGCTCGCTCCCGGCAGAGGGTGCTCGGTCCCCGCCAGGCCTGGCCCGGGGTGGCCCAAAGCGGCGTTCGCTCGCCCCCCCAGGCCCGCGTTCCTCGCCGGGGCCCTGCCCCGACCCCTGCTGAATAAATAGCGCTATTAACGCCGGGGTCGAGGTCCTCTTACACTTAGACCTGGGGTGAAGGCACCATCCCCGTGCACTTCCTTGTTCCTGCCAAAGGACCTTTGCACCCGCAGCTCCAGGGACAGAGAACAGCGAGGTTTTAGTGGGAAGCTCTCATCACAGATTTACTGACCTCCCAACGCACCTACTTTATAGGAAACGTGCTATCTTACTGCTAAAAACATAGCATAAAAATGCTGACCAGCAGCACTGCCGTAGCCAAGTACAGAAACTTCTCCATGTGCCGTCCTTGGAGCCGGGATAAGGGTCTCTCTGTATCTGCTTCTTTCGATTTTTTTGCTGGTGATGGAATTGTTTTTATATCTAACAGCAAAACTTAACATCCCCTTTGGGAGCTTGCTAAGTGGAAGCTGCAAATCTTATTTGTTGAATTTCATTGTCGAAGTGTTTACTGAAGTTCTATATATTTCTGAGCAGCCTCTTTAAGTTTAACTCAAATCACAGTGTGGCACAGGCCATTTTTTTTCTACTACCTGCTAAACTGCAGTGAAACGGACGGTACCGTGAGCTGGGGGACACATCACCCAATGTCTCACCCACTGGTGAGTTGGGGCCCAGTGTCCCCTCCTCTCTCTCTAATCTGAGCCCAAACGCTCCTTCCTCCTGCTCAGCATCACACGTGGCCTGCCCGCAAACTGGCCTGCCCTGTAATTAGATGTAATTGTTTGCTCTGAGACACAGTAACGTACTTTTGTACAATACAGAACAATTTCAACAACTAACACCTCAACCCATTCCCCAGGCTGGAGGATTTCACCTTTTCGGCAGCACTTTAAAGGGGGGGCGACTCGGGCTGGGGGTGTAGAAGCACCAGACAAAGAGCTAGTGCTCGTTTTTACATCTCAAGTGTTTGTGGAGGTTCGTTGGGGAGGGAATGGTAAATGGTACCTGGAAGTAGAGGAAATAACTTTGTTCATAAACAAGGACCTTTCAGAGCAGGGAAAGTTCTCTCTGTGATTACTTTTTCCAGTCTCTGCTGGGGTCTCAGGCAGATGCCGATGCCCACGGCTGGCACGGGGAGAGGACAGGGAAACCCAGGGTGAGAGGCCCATGTAAAGCAAGGTGCTTGTCCTTCACAGAACACATCTTACCAAGCAGCACCCAAGCTTTTTGGCCGCAGGCAAATTCATTAGTTCATGATACCCAGCCATGCTGATAGGAAATCTGGGAGCCCTGCAGGCATCCCTCCTTTGGAGCCTTCGCTTATATTTGATTGTCCTTGTTTTGAAGCACTGCTCTCTCCCTTACCTCCTCCAAGGTCAGGCCCGATGCTTTGGGAAGGCCCCCCGGAGCAGAGCAGTCTGTGGAAGGACAGGAATCTCACCAGCACCTAGAGGACAGGGAAGCCTGGGAGAGAGGGGAGAGAGAAGGTATGAGTTAGAAAAGTGACCATAAAGCAACTTGAAGATCGCTTGTGCAGGCTGGAAGCAACAAGCAAAAGGCTCTGCCCTGAGCAGAGCCCGCACCAGTTTCTCTAGTTTCTGAATGACTCTTTTGGGGCAAGAGCTGGGGTCGGCAGCATCCGGACACACACCAGTAAGAGGCACTGGCTCCCAGTTTCTGCCTCCCACTTCTTGAGCGCTGCATTCAGCAGGAGCTGAGCGCCTCACAGATGAAAAATACCACAGATGGATGGCATCTTGCCTCTTGGAGAGGCAGCAAAACCCAGCGTTGGCACACCTAGCTGCTAATTTGGAAAAGAAAAATAGACTCTGGCATAGCATCTGTGAGAGGTTGCCAGCCCTTGTCCTCCAGCAGCGATTACACACTTCCCAGCATGTGAGTAGGAGCAAACAGCTAAGCCCACTCTACAGATTCAAGCAAGACTTGAGCCAAGGGTGGGTTGGGATCTGGAATTCTCTGCTGGAATTGCCCTGAGTGCACAAAAGGCACTTCTGAAAATGCACTTTGGAGACGTTCTCCAACGCTACACCACAGACCCAGCATCTCACTGCACCTCCCAGCAGAAGCTCTAAGGTGACCGAGGCACCAGTGAGTGCTGCCTGAGATCACCTGGCTGCTGCCTCTCCGGGGCCTCATCGGACACCTCAAAATTGCCACTTGTGCCTGGCCAGGCTCCTTGGCCTGCAGACCTGGCTACCAGGGGATAGGCCCCAGCCCTGCTGCTCTGCCTACACACAATCCTTCTGTCCCTTTGGGGACCACACATGGACTTGAGTCCTTGGGACAAAACTTTAGAGGGAAGAACCTCGCTAGCCGACCTCTAACTGCTGCAAAAGTAACTGGTCAACTTGCAGTATGAAATTAAGTATTTTCTCAATAAGTGAAGTATTGGTAACATTTTTTTGAGCCCTGCCCATAAAGCAAGAAAATGTAGCTGAAGGTGCCCCTCTGAATTAAACTTAGCTCTGTAGGAAAAGTGGTTTAGTTCATGAAAATCATCCTGTTGGCTCTGGGTGCCCGCAGCACATGGACAGCAGGGAATCTCCAACATTTGAGACGTGCCACTGGTTCTCTCCTGTCTAACCAGCCCAGTCACTAGGAGTCTCTTTTGCGAATGCCGATGCTGTGTTTGTAAAAAGAACCCATCTGAACTAAATGGTGTTTAGGAGATGCCTGGGGTGTACAGACCAGGCAGTTGTGCACAGAACTGACAGTTCTGTGAACAAGGTGCCATTTGTGCCAGTGTTTTGGGGCTCCGGAGAGCCCCACGGCTGATGCAGAGCTCGGTGCGCTCTGTCATCACCCTCTGCATCCGCTGCCCTCCTATCTGAGCATCTCACCAAATTAAATATTAAACCTTCTAAAGGATATTGTATTTCTTTTGTTCCTTTGGCAACTGAGATCTCAAGTGCTCTCAATTCTCCCTGACTTCACATTTTGCAGGTTCATGTCTTAATGTTCTTTTAATGCTTAATTTAATACTCTGGAGTTCCTACTACGCACTCCTGTCCGTTACACAGAACATGTGGTGTACAGTCTCCCAGACAAGGAGATGGCTATTTAATGAGCAGGCATTTCCCACCCAGACCCCAGCCTGCAGGACTGAGAAGTGCTGTGGGGAGAGGTGGACAGGCTGGGGGACAGGGACCCATGTTTGTTCTTAGCACCAAGGGTCACAGCAAGCCCTGCCACTGTCAAGACTGAAATCAGAATGTTAGATTTTTTAAAACTTTCATCATCTGAAAGATAAGCAAGTCTTCATATGACAAAAGCAAAAGCCCCTTCGCTTTGGGAGCAAGGCATCTCCGCACTGTTCCCATTGCACAGCATCCTTCAGGACCATATGGGCCAGCGAAGAGAAGACGTCCGCTGCATAATTATGGCACTGACAAACCAATTGAACCTCAGCAGCTGCCGCTGGGGAGATTTCATTCATTCCCAGTATTGCCTTTTAAACTTAAGTGGCACTGGAACAAACACATCTTTGATCCAAGTAGGAAATCATTTGGAGCTTTGTGTTTAATAGAGCTGAAGCCCTGGGAAAATGATGTCTTTATGAGCCCGTACGACAATGCGGGGCTCATGGCAGGCATGCAGCGGCTCGCTCTCCCAGTCCTCTCACTTCCTCGGATGGAGCTGGACACATTTGCTCTTGAGTCAATGTGGAAACAAGGACTTTAATTCCACTGCGCTGCTGAAGTGCCTCTAAACTGCATGCGTGACACCAAAAAGAGGAATTTGGGAAGGGGGAGCACAATTTTTCCACGTCTGAAATAGAGCTGGAATGTCTCTGCCTTTCTGTCCTTGTGCTGCTTCATGCCATTTTGGGGTTACTTGTTTCTCCCTTCTCTCCAGGGGCATCACTGCACTAATCAGGGTGTCGCACTCTCAAATACAGGGGATATACATGGCCAGGATAGTGCTATACACACGTATGTACTTCTGTGTGCCTGTGTGTACACACACCTTCAGATAACAGCGCACCTCTGCAAATGTTGCTGAAATTTCTACCAGTACACTTGCTGATGCAATTTAATGAAAAGTACTCAAAAGCCACATGAAGAATCCAGTACGGGTACATTTTGGTGTGCTCCAGGCGTCAATATTATAACCTGTAAGATTAGAACAAATCCTGCTCTGACCGGAAACCAGCGAGGAGGAGGCCGTGGGACATTGCCAGCTGCCTGGTCACTGGGAGGTTTTTCTCTCCTGCTATATATTAGTTGTGATGCTACTGGAGGAGCTAATCAGTGCAAGGCCTGATAAGAATTATGTTCTTCTAACTGGATAGAGTGATACCTATTTAGATCCCAGTCCGTACCTGGGCATGTTATGAGGAAACTCTTAAAGGACATCAGCCCTTCCTTGTACATCACAGAAGAAGAAAAAGACTGACACCTTATACTGGGGCAAAAGTAAATATATCTTTGCAGAGTTTGCAACAGTGATTACTAAGAAAGCAGTAAGATCCATAAAATATTCAGTAACGATTCATGGAAAGTGGTCACTAAAAATTCCTAACTCATTCTCTTGCAGTAGTTCATTGACTCTGGATGGGCAGTATAGTCACAGAGGCTGGCTGTGTTTTCTCCCTAAAAAGACAGCATTGGGAGTATATTCTAAAATACCATCTTGCCATTATTTTTTGTAAAAGTATTCCCCTGGATCCTTCAGAAGCTACTTAAATGCTTTGTTTCTTAGAAAGTTGCTTTAGAAATACAAGTAAGAGAGCTCCCCACAAAACCACTTTATCTTATTTGCCAGTGGAGGTAATTGTAAACATTATCAATCTAAATATTACTCTTAGCTACAAACAGTTCTATCAGCTGAGAAATGGAGGCTGGCTCGCACTCAGCAGAACCCGATGTGCTCACGGTACGAGGGAGAGCAGCTTGCAGACACCCACACCTACTGGAGAATTTCTGGATGCTCTGCATGTGTGTATCTATCTCCTTTAGGGCCCGTTTTTTCATCGAAAGGAGCTGTGCTCAGACTATGAAATTCCCGGCTGGAGCCATCTGGCACCTGTGTGATACCCCTTGGAGGGGGAGACAGCCCCAGGAGAGGCCCAGGTGAGGAGGCAGCATTTGGGTGAACAACACCCGGCCTGGCAGGTGAGGGACGGGGCCTCAGCAATAATGCATGTGCTTGGGGTCCCCGTCTCGCTTACCAGGGAGCTCTCTCAGCCACAGCTGCGCTGCTGGAAGAACCCGTACGACACACACAGCCCGGTCATGGGCCAGGGAAAACCAGGTTTGTGGTGTGCTCTGGAGAGAAAGGGGCACGAGGGCTTTGTCTGTGAGAGCTCGGCAGAGCCCTGGAGACCTCCGCGCAAACCTGCCCGAGGAGCCAGCACGGCCCCGTGAGGGGTTTATCGGGAAACTGGCACCATCATTAGAGGGTTAGAAAATAAAATCATTGTAAGGAAATGAAAGAGCATTCCAGTCCATTTCTGAGCAGATTTGTAGCACGGGAAAGCGACTGGACTAATCTTTCACTGAAAAAAATGCCCTTGAGTAAAGAAAGAAAAGAAATGCAGATCTGCAGCTATAGACGAGAACAGAACTGATGTTTCTTTCCCTGCCCCAGGATAGCAGGGGGAGATGTGCTTGTAGGGACGGTTGTTTGTATAAATAAATGTTCATTCTTGGCAGTGGAATGCAAACTATGCTGAAGGGCTGGAAACAGACCACTCTGCAAAGCTGAGGCCAGAGTAAGGGAAAGATGAAGCGAGGCTGTGGGGAGGAAATTCACATTCATTTTTAGCAACTTGGAGAGTTTCTCAAGCATGTTTGACATTTTTAATTATGCTGATGTAGAGCCTATTCCAAGGACAAAAGAAGTCAGGATTACAGGATAAACAATTAGGAAATTCCATACCAGGCGGCCAGGGGTAGTGCTGCTGAAGCAGAGACTCATCTTTCATACTTCCCAGACAGATGGAATTTGAATGTCTTGCAAAACCCTCACCTCAGTCAGGAGACCCAGGTTGTGCTCTTACAAACTTGGACCAAAGGGGTATTTTTTGATAACCCAGATCAGACAGGAAAGAGATTGGCCTGAGCTGCTGCTATTTGTCCAGGCTTTCCTGCGAGGTTTCCTGAGAGGGCAGGAAAGAATCTTGCCATGTTTATATCAATTGTCTCAGAATCTGTAACTTTACAATGGAAAAGAGAACTGAAATTTCTGGTGGAGAGTAAGATCAGCTCTACGGTATCAAATCACAGAGTCACGGCCTGTTTGGCTGTTTTCTGTGCACAGAACATCCTGCATCATGACTTTATGTGTGCCAGTGGAAAAGAGCTCAATGCACTCCTTCACCCACCGTCCTGTCCCAAGAATTGGCACAAAAATGTACCTGCATTTTAGTTTGTGTGCCAAGGGTGATAAATACAGCGTGGGAATGGCGAGAGTTCCCCATTGCTGCTGAGCAGAACTGTTTAAGAGCAGTGCCGGGGAGGTTCTAAGGCAGCCCCCACTCCGTGTGCCCAGCGGGGGCTGCTGCCGGGGCCAGGACCGGGAACTGGAACCTGCGCCCACCTGGAGATGATGGAAACTCGCCGAGGAGGTATCCAGCTTTCAGGCATGAATAAATCATTGCAGGTATGAATTATTCAGTGATCATCCCTACAACATGTGCTACATTCAGATTCAAGAGGCAGCATCCCCATTGTGTGGGTTTTCCTTCCAAACGCTGCAGATGTATGACAGGCTAATGAATCTAAATATTCAAATGAAACGATGGGAAACAAGATTAAAAGAATAATTTAAAAAACAGCAGTAAAAAGCTGCTTGGGAGAGTGGTGATACCTCAGCCTGGCAGTGCAACGGCCAGATGATCTTTGAAGTCATGGCGTTGCTGAAGCAAACTGTCCACAGCAGTTAGAACCGTAATGTGAAGTCTGAATAAACAGCGGCCGAGGAAATTGGAAACACAGGCTGGAGGAAGAGCTGGAATTTCAGGCATAGAATCAATCCAGAAACTGACCATCTTCTAGTAACCTGTCTCTAACACAAAACCCCAATGCCAAGGTGCAATCTCAGTAGCACTTATTAAGATAATTCAGAATTTCTGGGTTTAGATACATGTTGTAAGATCAGTATCTTTGCCCTATGGTGCTTTTTTAACATGGCATTTATTATGAGCTGAAATGGGTCGAATTAAGAGAAGAATTGGGTTGCAGTGGCTGGGAGGATGGCACTGTTAAATCTGTATCGCTGGAATTATTTTAATTCCACAGCCCCAAATCACAGAGCCTATGGCCCAGGGAAGCAGGGACAAGCCACGATCCCGGAGCAACACAGGCCAACAGTTTATTGTTGCAGAGGGCTGCAGCGAAGAGTTGCAGCTCCGGTGTGAGGTGCAGGGGGGTATAATCAAACCACAGACTAATCCACAGTGCTCCAACGAAGACTGGAAGGGAAGAAAAAAAAAAGTCCTGTCTTCAATAGCCAGGAAATGGCTGGTTCGTCCTTCACAGGAAATGAGTCACCCGAAAGCATCGGCGAGGAGCAGAGCGACAGGGAAGTTCTGAAATAACATGGACTGATAACAAGAGAGTAACACACACAGATAGGTCGTTACAGACCAGAAAGAAGGAAAGAAACATAAAATATGAGCTGTTGTGATTATAGTTAAAATTTTAAGACGATATAACTACTTGCAGCACAAAAAATACCTGTAGATAGAGTCTGGCAGCCCTGTTAAAGGGTGAAATCAGAGTGTGCAATGGCAAAACTAATAAAAGTTCCAAGTGCTTTTCAACTTTGTCCCTGGAAGGGAGGACTCACGCTGCCAGGGTGGCACAGCCTCATAAAAACCCAGCTCTGGGAGCCGGAAGCATTTGCTTCTCTTTAATACCGAAGGTATATTAGGCTCAATTCTAAACCAGTTTATTTATCCGTTACTGACTGGTACACTTTTTGATAGTACTTTATGCTGCCAAAGTCTTATGGATGAGGGGAAAAAAATACTCCCCTTGCTAATTATGTATACTGTTAACGATGTACCCTGCTAACAACGTATACTGCTTGTAAAACCACAAACCTGCAGTTAAGAACTGAACTTTTCCCGAGTGTTGGAACTAGCACAGCCAGTTTTCCAGCGACCCTCACCTCCCTGTACCCACACTTTTTGTGCCAGTAACTCCAGTTTCTGCCTGTCCGGCTTCTGACTCCCACCCATGGTGTGCTGGTCCCTCTCCTGTCCCTCCCTTGGGGGGCCAAGAGAGGAGAACCCCTGCTCAGGGTGGTTCTGAGCCCCCTTTGCTGCCTCAGAAGTGTCTTTCTGTCCCACTGACAAACGCACAGCAAGTTTGCTCCTTCTCTGCCTGCTCCGGACTAACCGTTTCCAGAGCTGTGATGTGGCACCGTGAATGATGCACTAAAGAATGTTCTGGCGTCCGAAGATGTTGCTAAAGCTGCAAACACTCTTTTAAACAAAACAGCCATGTTAATTGAAAGGGCTTTAAAATAAAAAAAAAAAGGCAATGAAAAGCAGCAAAAGTATTTGAAACACCCCCTGCCCCCCCAGTTTCTCTAGGGCTGTACTGGCAGCAAAGCTACAGCCGAGGGAGTTTCCTGGTTGAGGACCTGGCAGGGTTCTGTGAATACCGGGGGGAGGAGGGGAACGTGCAGGAAAACAACTGTCATTAAACCCAGTACCTAGGATATAGCATTACGCGCAGGAGCTCGGGTTCCTGAACAGAGACCACGATTTAGGAGGTTTCTTGTTCTCGAGTCACGGACAGAAACGTTGGGTGGAAGAGGAAGGAGAAAGGGGAAAAGAAACTTTGCTAGTTTGCAAAGGAACACGGTTATGTAGTGCGGGCTTCAGAGCTATTTTAAAAATACAAAGGGAAAAATGCAGGAAAAGAGGGTTTTTTTGGTTTCAGAGGGCTTTTCTTCCCTGCATGGTAAATTAAATTCAAAGAGATAACACAGGCAGGAAGGGCTTAAAAAGAGAAAAACCTGGGTGTGTCGCGCCAAGGCCTTTCTGGGGAGTGAGTAACCGGAGCCAGGAGGGTGGGACCCGCTGGATTGGACAAAAGAAGCTGATTCATATTTTTTCCCTTCTCCCTCCTCTTTTTTTTTCACATGGGCCATTTTCATGTGGGTTTCTTTTTCAAAATAAACAGAAAGATATTATACAGAGGCAGGTCTTTCTCCCAGCTGTTTGTTCTCAGTTTGGAGTTATTTTGTTGTTTTGGGTTTTTTTCTTGTATAAAGTATTATTTTGTTCTTAAATGCATTTTCCTGTTTGGCCCAAAGAAAGACTGTGCAATGCCCAATACTGTCATTAGTCAGTTTGCTACCACAATATCTGAAAAGTTGTTGCCTAAAAAATTGTGTTAATATTACATGAAAACGTCTGATAAAATGTAGCATGATCAGCATTTCTGCTGGAATTGTGGAAAATCTGAGTGAGCCTGCATGAACCTTAGAAGTCTTTTAAGCTCGACCACAATTGCACAGGAGAGGTCTTTGGAAAGTAATAATTCTTTGATGGCATCCACCTGTGTTTGCTTTTCCAAAGGTATCTGAAAAGCAGCTGGGATATCTGCACGTGCAATAAACAAGATCACTATCTACCAGTGATAATTTTTTTCGAAGCCTTTGCGTCATGTTCAGGGTACCTTTCTTCAGGGTGCGCTTCTTTACAAGTGGACTGAAATATCCCATTAAAAAAAAAAGAAAAAAGGTATGACTGTTTCCATACCATCCTCTGCTCTGGAGGGGTTTCTTACTTGCAGTCTATAAAGCAGATTATTCTGAAGGGAAGATGAAGTAACACACCTCCATGGGAAATATCGCTTAAAATAGGCGTAGCTCAAGAAAGTGCATTGTGGCTTGTGAGACGGGAGTTAAATTCCTGCTCTGCTTTGATCAAATCACTTTATCTCCCTGGCTCTCAGCTCAGCAACTCTGAAGTGGATCGCATAATCCCATCATTTTCCCATTCTTTGTCTCATCTAAGTTGTAAATCTCTTATCTGTGGCAAAAGCCGAGCCTTTCATATGCAGCACCTAGGAAAATAACTTGGGTTTCAGATGGGGCCTTTAGTCGCCTGCAGCAATAGACAAGAACACGCTTTTCCTCCATTTTCCAGTCACTGCTGGATCAAGGCCGGGGAGCCCAGGAACCAAAGTTAGGGAAATCGGAGCAACCAGCTCCTGGTAAGACCCAATCCCAATGGAAGCTCCTGTGTTTCACAAACGGTGACAAGAGCGAGGCAGTGAGTTGATGTCTGGTTCTGGCCACCAAAATATCCCAGCGTTGCCCCACTCTGAGAAAATATGGCATCTGGCCATAGGAACCAACACAGTAACGTGTGTTTGGGAGAAAATAATAGACGCTTTCATTTCTTTTTTTTTTTCTTTCCCTATTTGTGTCTAGTGTACACTTCAGAAAGAAATGAGAATACAGAATACATGTCTGTACCTGCCAAAGTTACCTGACATTAAGCAGAAACACTGCCCAAGGATAAGACTCTGAATTTCATTTGCACTAAATTTTTAAACTCTTTTTGTGAACCTTCACATCTGTCCCCCTGGCACGGCTGTGTTACCGCTCAGGTGCTTCCATCAGCAGCACCGATCTCTGTCAGCATTTTTCCACTGACAATAAAGGCAGATTGGCAGAATTGTATCAGTGTTTTCACAAAAATGTCAGAAGTGGGTGTGCTGGTGCAGTACGAAGGATCCTTTCTGCAGTAAGACCTGCGTTATGTTGCCTAGAAACTCCGAAAACAGGGTTGCAGCTAATGAAGCCAAGATCAATGTGGACTGGACATTTGATATTTGATTCAATGCTACACAAGGGACTTGTAGCAAGGTCTGGGACAATTAATTCTTGTGCTGCAGTCAACAGATAGGGCTATGACAAGCGAGGCAAGGAAAATGAGTAATTGCCAGTAGAATTCCCAGTGAGCAAATATTGCCTATATTTAAACAGGGACACGCAGCATTTCATCTATGGAGGCACAGTGCTTTGCAGAATGATGTTAGTGGCGAGGGAGCAGCGGTGTCCCGGGGGACGGGGGAGACGATCCCTGGGTCCCCCTCAGGAAGAGCCGGCTCCGTCCACAGCGGGACCCGGCGCAACATAAGCCTCTCCTTATCTTTTTGGGGCCTTCATCTTGTGGCACATGAACAAGCCTGACAATCCTTCTGAAGGGAGCCGCAGAAAGTATTTAACACAAGTAAGTCTGTGATCATAGGCCCAAATTTACTACAGATGGCCCACCACCTGAAAAGGAAATCTTTTAGAGGTTTGACAGCCCCCAAAGATAGGAAATCCATGGATTTTACCTGAATCTCTGCAGAAGTAAGACCTACAGGCAATGACACACATTAAGAGCAAAACAAGTTTATCTAATTAAACACTGAGGTCACCTGACTGGAAAAAGAGCTGTTTTGGTCAGCAAACGGTGTCAGGACTGAACTTAGGAAAAATATTATCCTGATGCCTGAGCAGAGCAGGTAGGTGTTGTGTCTTACCTCACAAGTTCTCTCTCTCTCTCTCTCTCTCTCACCCACTGGGTAATCTTTATCCTTAAGACATTAACTGCAATTAAACAAACTTTATCCTGTATCTTAAATAAAACTTGAAGCGCTGTCTAGCGCCATTAAAAGTCTCCAGACTACCAGTGACAAAGAATTAAGGTAACTTCGGCGAGGCGCCTGCTCTCCCTCACCCGAGATGGTACCGGGCAGGGGCGCGCGGCTTCCCTGCCCGTAGCCAACATGGCGGCGGCGGCGGCGGGGCCGCTCCCGCAGCCCCCGGCGGGTGACAACACAATGTGCACGTTGGCGCCCCTGCCCGTACTCAAGATGGCGCCCAGCGCGGTTCTCCCATGCCCTGCCCCCAATCAAGATGGCGGACCCGTGTGGCATCTCGGCATCCTTCCCGCTCTCAAGATGGCTCCTCCCAGCCGTCTCCCTTCGCCTACCGAATCGCGCCGCGCACCGCCGCTTCGCACCGCCCCTCACCCCGCCTGCAGCCAATGGGCTTCGCGAGGGGCGCCAGGGCGCCAACCCCCGGAGGCGGGCGGTCCCCGCCCCTGCTATCAAGATGACATCTCCGATAGCCAATGGGACGTTGGCGCGGGTGAGGCGGGCCGAGCGGCGCCGCCATTTTGTGAGTCTATAACACGGAGCGGTTGGGCTCGTTCCTGCTATTCCGGCGCCTCCACTCCGTTCCCGACGGGTCTCCTCCGCGTGCAATGGACGGGTGAGTCCCCGCCGGCCCGGGCCTCGGCACGGCCGGCACCGCGCCGGGGGCCGGGGCGCAGCGCTGCCGGTCCCTTCCCGGGGCGCGGTGGAGGGGGAGAAGGCGGCGGAGGTGCGGGACCCGCGCCGGGGGCCGGGGCGTTACCTGAGGGGGGGCGCCGCGGGCGCGGCCGGGCGGCGCGGCGGGGGCGAGGCGGGAAGGGGAGGGGGCGGTGGCCGGCGATCCGGAGGGGGTGTCTCCTGCCCGGGCCGCCCTCCCAGAGCCCCCTCGCCGCGGGGGATGAGGAGGGGGGTGGCTGCTCCCCGGCCGCCGCCCCGGCGCGGCGCCTCGTGTGGGCCGTGCCCCGCTCCCGCCTGGGGGAGCCGTTCGGTGCCGGGGGGTCCCGCCCGGCGGGGGTGGGCGGGGGGCGCTCCGGTGCGGGCGGGGGCTCGGGAGCGGGCGCACCTGGGGGGGGGGGGGGGGGCGCGGCCAGGCCGCGGCCGCTCTCCCATTGTCTGGCGCTTTGGGGGCCGGGGCGGGGGGGGAGGTGTGGTTTTTTTTTTCCGGATTCCGTTTTGCGCGCAGTTTTTCCACCCGCACGGGTCCCGCGGCGCGTCCCCGGGAGCCCGGGGCGCCCGGCCGCACCCTCCCTCCCGCGGCAGGCGGTACCTGGGGCCGGGCGGGGAGCGGAGCTTCCCCCGCCTCCGGACCCCTCCGGGACACACACACCCCCTCCCCGCCGCTGCCGGGCTCCCCCGGTGCTTCTGGAGCCCAGCGCTTCCCTCGTGGGCAGCGCTGATCGCCCTGTAACCGCCGCCTCATCCGGCTTCTGCTCCGCCGGTGTTTGCTTTAGAACCGCTGTTGTGTGAAGGCGGCCCTGTCAGCACCGAGCTCTCCCTGTTCCTCCTGTCTCCTCCGGCGTGTTTCCTTAGCGATCGCAGCTTTGTTCCTCCAGAGCGCAGTAGGTAAAACACTTCAGAAGGCCTCGGAGCGAGCAGCCTGTTTCCCCAGAGCCCTTCAGTCCGGGAAAGCCCAAATTAGCGCCGGCTGCTCCAGTCCCCGTCTGGGGGCTCTGCACGCTGCAAAGGGGCTGGCTCAGTGCTGTTTGCATCTAAAAAATGAAATAAAAATCGTGTATCTTACTAATTTTTACAGTCCAGGGTGCAGTTCAGGTTGCTTTGCTTCTTTCAACAAGTTGCTCATCATGTTGAGTGATATTTTTTTTTAAAGAAAAATCTTCAGCATGTGAGTGTGAGACCATACACTCTAATGCCAAAAATCAGTTTGTTGTCAGCTGTCTTTGCTCTAGTTCCTAGAAAAGCTGATTTAGTGTATGTGTTACAAAAAGTCATTTTAATGTACAAATTTTAGTGTAGCCTATGAGTCTTAATCATCCGTTATCATGTGAAGATCTTGGTGCATGATCTCGTTGCCCTGTGAAAGCTGCCTCCTCCTGGAACTTCCATAGCTGCCTCTGAAATAGTTTTAGGTTTTGCCCGGCTGGCAGTGAGCGGCCTCTCCGGCTGCAGGCTCCTCTGCTCCTCCTGCCCGGAACCATACGTGGCCCCGCTTTTCCAGTGATCCCCTTGGAATAAGTTGCGTTGTTAAAACATGCAAGGAGTTCGTATGGGAAACGCTGCTTTGGAAAATGACCCGGAGGTTTTATGCTGCTTAATTTTTCCCCTTACTGTGTAGGAATTAACTCATTCTGTGTAAAAAGTAATTTTTATGGAGGGCTTTGTTGCCTGTTCTTTTGGAAATGAGAAAAAATTTAATTCTGTACTGAAGTTTGACACAGGAGAAGAGACTGGAGCTCAGGGTATGGTAATGTGTCGAGGGGGTGTGTGGGAACTGGAGATTTGTCGCATATTTTTTGAATAAAAATTGTTAAATACTGTTGGTGCTTGTTTTGGGTGGTGTTTGTTATCAAGTGGATAACAACAATATTCCAGGAATCGATGATTCTTGGCAAATAAAAAAGCTCTTCCTGCTGGATAATTTTGTATACTATCCCCTGTTAAGGTTACTTTATGTAAAACATTTCCTGTGTTGAGGCCCCGCAGAGGAACAGGAAGTGAGAGAAATTGCTCTGGGGTAAGTTCGAGAGTTTTGGAAACTTGGGAGATTCCGTGTTCTTACTCTGCTTTACTGGAAAGAACGTTTGTTGAGGTTATGAAAATCACTGGGTTAAGGTATGTATTTTAAGTGAAGAAATGTGGACTCATAGAATATTTAGTGGTTCTAATAGAATGTTTGTGATCCTTTACACTGCTCTGTGCAGATGGGTTTAATTAGTTCATTACTGCTGGCCCTCCAAGTGCAGCAAAACCCATCTGTCCTCAGTGGGGCTGCGGTGCCTGCTCCTCTGTAGGGAGTTCCCTGGGAAGGGCGCTGGGCCGTGGGCTCCGGCCGTGGGGCTGGCTGCGATGACATGGCAGCTCGCTTTGGAGGAGGAAGTACCAGGGACTGAGCTGGCTCCTGCTCGTTACGGCTGGTTTGGGGAGTGGTGGAACAGGAGTGATTTCATCAGACTGAGCAGGGTTTAGTGCCTTGAAAAGCGATGAATTGTTGCAGGAGGGTAGGGAAGGAGCAACTGGTAAATGCGAGTTCTCTGGTGTTAAATCAGTTTGTGGAAGTGTTCTCCAGTACTTCAGATTTCATATCGCTGGTTTAGAATGGCTGCTGGGCCGTCTGCTTCCCTCCCGTGGTTCCTTAAAGCTGCTGCAAGTCTGGTCACCAGGCATTTCTGGGTGCTGTGCTCGGAAATGATGGTGAGCCCTTTGAAAGATAGGGGTTGAAATGGGCAATGCTGCATATACATCAATCTAAAATCATAATTTCTGCTCTCATTTTTATGTTGCTGCTTTAGAGTGGTTTGGAGTTTATAAAAAAAGCTGTATCTTCAGTGCAAGGGTATAACTGAAATAATTTGAATGTTTTGAGCACTCCCACAGAAGAGAATAACATGTAGGGACTGAAATGGGCTGGGACGTTACCCAGGTACAACGGGCTGAGGCATAGACAAGTCGTTCCGATTCCCCCAGTGACAGAAGCTGCTCTCAGTAGCTGTGTGTGATGGTCACGTCACGCTGGCGAGAGCCAGTTGATGGTTGGACTAGATAATCTGGAAGGTCCCTTCCCACCTAGAGAGTTCTGTGAGAGCTGGCACGAGCTGCTGGAGGTGCAGCGAACACCATTTTCATGCTACGTAATCAGGAAGTCTCACTTCAGGAGGTTTAAGCATATGTGGTAGAGCTTAATAACTGGTTTTTCCTTCAGATCTGCATTAGGGGAAAATTACTATTTGTTTTTCAAAAAAAGAGCAGATGAGGAATGTCATGTAGAGATGTGCCTGGGCTCCCCCTTTCTCCTGGTGCTCTGTTAGCGCCCCTGGTGGGGCTGGGGGCTGCCGGCTTGGCACAGCCCCTTCCCCCGGGGCTCCAGCGTTACTGGTCATGAGTGGATAATTCTGCAGGAGAGAGCTTTTCCCAGCCTTGCAGAGGGTGCTTCTTCCAACAGAAGATGGTTAAGAGTTGCAGAAGTGGCTGTTGGTGATGGAGTCAACTCCTGACACTTTGCTGGGGGTTAGTCAGAGGTGGTGTTGGGATCCCGTCCCTTTCCCTGAGGAATGCTGGGCTGTAACTGGGTTTGGTCTCAGTCCCCGTGGCTCACAAGCTCTGCTGTAGGAGGTGGCAGAGCTGCAGATTTCTAGCACTGCTGGGTCTTGGGTCTCCACCATCACCATCTAATATTTTTCCTTTGTATGAACTGTCCTTGGCTCACTCGCAAAGACAACTGTGCACTTTGACTTGCTTTTTTCTTACTACTGTAAACTACGCTGGATATTTGTGGCAAACCTATCTAACTTTTTTAATCCTTTTCTTTCTTTTTTCTACAGCATTGTCCAAGATATAACAGTTGGTACAAAGGTAGGCACTTCTCACTTTTTCTCTCTTTTTACACTGCTCAGCATCTGACCTAGTTTTAGCCTTACGAAATGCAGATCTTCGCCTTTAAAGGGTTATTTCTGGTACCATGTAAATTGGTTTTAACCAGAAGGTAATTTAGTTTCATGTGCATTTAAAACTTTGATTATGGCTCAGCATTAGCTCTTGGCATTTGGACATTGATAATAAACTGTCAGAAAAGAACTTTACTGCATTTAGAAACAGCCCTTTCCCCTACTAAAATGCCAAGCCCTGCTCGTTATGTGTGTGCTAGACAATGCTTCTCAATGGAGAAATTTGGCCTTGCTTTTTTGAGAACTCTATTTCCTTTGTTGATGTGAATTCCTGTTCAGTTATATGTCAAAAATCCTTCTGCCACAAAAAATGGAGTGTTTAGCTGTTGATTTTTATCTCTTGCGAGTACAGTAAATATGACCTTTACCCTTCTAGTCTCAGGTTTTGAAAGTGCAGACTTAGCCCTGAAACTCAAAGTGCTGACAGGAGCCTCCTTATCTGCCGTGCCTGGTCGGAGGCTGTTGTGTCTGTGGGATAAAAGCTTATTCCTGTGAAATGCTGAACTGGAATGTGCAGGACAGACTGGCACTCCTTCCTGTATTAAAGGTTTTTCACTTTACTGCCTGGACACTGTAGCTCATGCTCTGGGATCAGAAGTACAGTAAGTTCAGCCCTGCGAGTTCTTTTTATTAGATAGCGTGTGTGTGAATGTGGGCCCTCAAAATAGTACTCTTGACAGCTTTTTAATGGCCCCAGTTGTGTGGTGTCGGTGTCTCCAGTATTAAGGCAGAAGTAGGGTTGCGTGTGGCCGCTTGAACAGGCTGGTGCAGGGATGCAGTGTGTGATAGCACTGATGTGTGACAGAGTCATGTGAGAAGTGGGAGTGTTAGAGGGAATTTGCTCCTCGACAGCAAGTAATTTTTCATATTGGAAGTACAAGATCAGCTGTGGCTGCTAAGTGTAGGCATGCTTGTTAGTGCTTTAGGGTTTCTGAGAAGCATTGAACACCTGAAGAGGCTCTATTTAATGGCTATAGGGGAAAGGTTCTTCTAACTCTTCCTTGTAGGAGAATGTGAAGTTTGAATTAATAGTAGTGCCACGATAGTGTCTGGTTCTGGCTGAGAACACTGCTCGAGGGGTTCAGTTTACCATTGGAGGAGGAGGAAAGGCTTCAGCCTGGGCACTACGGTTGGTCACTAGTTTGTAGCCATTATAAAAAATGGACTAAGTCATTCCTTGACCACTGTAGGGCAGTTTGCATCTAGTAATGGGATTAATCCGCGTAAAAGTCCCCTCGGTTGGTTTTAACAATGTGTAATTTGCAGCTTTAGGTTTGTGCAGCTTTAAGAAGTAGTTTTGCATAACTGAACTTGACCGGGAAGCTTCTGAAACTGTAATTGTAGTCCTCAGTGAATCTTGAAAAGCTTCAGGATGTGGGATTGCATGCCTCATCGCTCCCATCTGGGGGTGGTTTCAGTCCCTCCTGCTCTATGGGCAGACGTCTCAAACGAGGATTGGGAGAAATCCCATCCCAGTGCTTTCACTCCCAGCGCAGGACGGAACTGTAACTGCGGTTATGCCAGCCATGCAGTGGGGTGGGGACTGGTGAGACAAAACCCTGCAGCAAAAATGAGGTTTCTTGTCAAGTCAGATGAGGCAGGTTTTGAGAGAGTTGAATCCAAATTTAAAGAGTGGCAGAAGCAAAAAGGAAAGTTGAAGCATCTTGATAAAGGTAAGTTTTAAAATTATTTTCAATGTAACCGTGTTATCTGATTATGTTTAACTAAGACATTGAATGTGCCAGTGTAGATCGTGTACTAGAAGCATGTTCTTTAATGCTGTGATAGATGTGTGTGGGTGGGTAAGTTAGTCCTGTTTGCACAAAGCTGGGGACTAAGTGATGGCTTTTTGTCACCTGTGTCTCCTGTGTGGCCGGGTGTGGGTCAGCTCCCTCCTGCTTCCCCCTCCTCTGGCTGCAGGGCTCTCGCACTGAGAGAGGTACAGGTGGCTCTGTTTCACAAAACTGTGTCATCAAATCCTATATCAATTGCTTCTTAAAAATACTTTCCTTTGTGGTTTGTGTAAAACCTCAGTGGCTGCAGCTCTTCTGAAGTTTTGGTGTTGCTTCCACTTCAACCTCCTTCCCTTTGGTTTGCCAGGAGGGAGTTTGAAGGGGCTGCAGAAGGTTTCTTTAGTATCCCAGAAGCATTTCAGTGTTGTCTCTGCTGAAATAACTGCAGTGATCGAGCTTTGTCCATCCATCAGTGCTTCTTTGATCCTTGGGGCATCACTGAAATAACTTTGTGGATTAACAGATTCCCCCCCTTCAGAAGCAGATGCTCCTTATAATTGCTTGATAACTTCAAATAATGCTGTGGAGCTGTGGTGTTGTGATCTACTGACTTCATAAAAACATAGTCTAGGAAGGAGATTCATGTGGAGATAAAACTACTGTGGTGGCTGTTCTGAAAGCTGTGCTTACAGGAGAGCGTGCTGGCTGAGCTTCTACATTAGACAGGAAAATTGGAGCTGGAAAACTGCTTTTAAACTGAAGTGTGGAATTATTCATTCTTGCCATGGATTTACAAAGAGGGCAGGAGCAGTGCTCCAGCTGGTTTGATAAGGTATTAGAAGATTGCAGTCCCCAAAAGCTGTCAGCTCTTGTCACACTTCAGGCAGCGTGTTACTGAGACACCAGTGGAGCTTTTCAATGTCCTGTTAGTGACTGGAACGTCCCAAAGTTGGAGAATTCTCAGACAAGTAGGAAAAGTGCCTGTAACAAAAAACACCAAGGAAATGATCAGGGAGAACTTGCAATGACCTCTTGGTTGGATTCCTACTGTAGGTGGTCCTGGCTGCTGGGTCTCACTATGAGACTGAGGACTTTGTGAAGGTATGTATCAGTTTGCTCTATTTTGCTGTTTGAAAAGACAGGGTGCTGGCACTTCTTGTGGATTTTCTCACATCCTTAGTTTACATACTAAGGGTACTCACACCCACTTCTATTAATCTCCCCGAGATCTGTTGTATTTAGGTTCTGTAACTCAGAAGTCCCCAGAAGCTCTCACGGCTCACTTGAGCACTGTGCTGCCTGGTGGCCTTGTTTCTGTCCAGGATGGTGATTATCGTGGCCGTGCCCAGGCTTCGCGTTCAGCCTTCTCCACAGACGCTTTAGTTTAAAGTGTGTAAATTTGTTTAGGAAGCTCATTACAGTCCTGGTATGGGGCTCTGGATGCACAGCCTCGTGGAATGTCCTGCAGATCAGAAACACATGATTTAAGTCTTATTTCTTACCATAATTTCATTGGTGTCTGAAAAGGAAGGAAGTATGGCCTTAAGATGGAGGCACGGTATGTGAGTTCCAAGGTGCTGGGTCTGACCCCTGCACTTGCCTCTTAGAAGTCATTTGATCAAGATTCTGTATCTCCTTTCCCTTTCTTTAATTTGCCAAGATATCACTGTTCCTTCGGGCTGTAACGGTCTCTGAGCAGGACTGACTTACTAGAACAAGTATGAACTATGATAGGTCATTATTCTTTAAGTAAAGTTGCATTTCAGGGATTGAAAAAGTCTCAGAATAGTTTAGCTGCAGAATAATCTTGTCGTTCCTTGGTTAAGTGGGTTTTTTTTGAAAGAGGATGCTTCCAGGAAAAAAAAAAAAGTATCCTTCTGTGGCATTTGAGAAGTTAATTTTTAAAGCAGGGTTTGATGAGTGTGATGCAGGCTGACTGCATAGAAGTGATTTGTGACCAAGCCAGGATCTTTGCCATGGGAACAGTAATTATGGCTGCGGGCAGCGGGCCAGGAATGTTGTGAGGAAATTCCAGTCCCCTCCTATGGCTTTAGTGAGAGGCTGCAACAAGCTGGCTCTTGTGGCCTCCCCGGGCGTGATCACACATGTCGGCCACATGGCGGTGGTGAGGGCCATGGCTGTCTCCGGAGGCAGTGGGTCAGCGGGGTCTGGGGAGGAGCTGGGTCTGACCTACCTCAGTGGTGGATGCGGGTTTTGTGCACCCGTGTCCTCAGTTGTGGGTACCCGTTCTTCGCAGGGTGATCGGTGCTGCTCAGGCTGGGCTGGGAAAGCTCTTTAGTTCTGTATGAAGCTGAACAGGAATTTTGGCGCTGGGCAGGGTCGCTGCCGCGGGCTGAGCTGCGCAGAGCAGCGTCTCCTTCACACCCCTGTGGAGGATGCCTCGAACTGCCTGCACTTGGAAAGGAAACAAGATAAAAATGAAATTGGGTGGGATTTTCTAGCAAATGATCAGTTAATAAAATGGTTGTAGAAAATATTCTGCTTTAGCCTCAGGCCTATTTTGCCCTCAGTCTGTGAGGATTTAAAAAAAAGGCAAAATATTTAACACACCGTATTTATTCAACCGTATCTTTTTAATCCCATGAGTGTAGGGATAGACTCTGGTCTCTGGGTCACTGACACTCCTTTCAAGTATTGTCAAACCAGAAAATGTAGACGTGCTGGTGCCACGTTTGTCATCTCACAGCAGCAAGAAGAGCAGACATTATTTAATGCCAGGTCCTTGGTGCTGCCGGTATGGCTGTCTGTCAGGCTTCCTATGAGAAGTTGTTGAACACTGTGCTGAGTTCAGCAGTGTGTGTTGGTGATCCCCGTGCAGTGATTACTCGGTGTTTGCCAAAGGAGATTGTAGTTATTACACAACCGCAATTTAGATGAGATTGAATTAGTGTGGAGTTCCTTCCGAACCTGCGTCTTCAATTTGCTGTTTTACAGATTTGGGCACAAAGTGTTCTTTCGAGGCTCCGTTTCCCCAGGTGACTCACGCCGCAGGGTTTCTCTGGTTGTGTTTGTGCTGAGCTTCATGGGGCCCCATGCGCTGCGGTGATTTCAGCTCAAGGTTGGCAGCAGCTGGGTTCCAGCCTGGGGACAGCGTTTGGGGAGGGCTGGGTGTGTGCTGCCCGTGGAGCCAGAAGGGCTGCGTGACTCCGGCACTGGAGCCGAGGAATTCGGGGCTGTTTAAAGCGGCCGCACCTTCTCTCCGCTCCCAGGGCGGTTTGTTTGGTGGGGTGTCTCCATGGTGAGGAGGAGGAGGAGGTGAGTGGGCTGCGGATCCGGCTCCGCTCCCCAGCAGTGTGTGTTCCAGCTTGAAATGCAGCTTATTGCGACATCTCCTATTGCCTGGTGTGAGCAATTGCCTTGGTGTGGTGCTGGAGCTCCTGCTGGCTCTTAGGAACTCAAAAATCTATCTATATACTGCAGAGCTGGCACCAGCTCTGGTGGCAGTATGTGTGGCAGGAAGGTTTTCCTGAGCACTGAGTTCTTTGCAATGCTCTGACCAACTAACCCAGTTTCAAAGATGCTAACAGTGTTTAGAAAGTTTTTAAAAACTTTTACTGAACTTTCTAAAGGTTAGAAAGCCTCAGGTGGAAGGTGACATGTGTTTGCTGGCCCCGGCTGAGCAGCAGAGTTTAAAACCCAAGTATGTATGGTCCAAGCCTGCCACAGGCCTGCCGGGTCAGTGAAACGCTGTCGGCTGGGCTGGGTCTCGCCTGATAAATGACACAGGGGTTCTGTATTTGAATTGGTACATAAAAATCAGCCCTCAGCAATTTGGGGAACTAAATTGATTTCTGCCCTTATTTTTGGTTCCGATCAGATGATAAATTGCATGTCTCAATCGGGGACAGAGCGGTGTCACACGGGGCTCTGCAGCCACCCCAGAGGCTGCCGTCCTCGGGGGCGAGACGCGGTTGTGTGTGTAACTCTCTGACTGTACTAGGACTGAAGGAGGACACAGTTGTATCATGTGTCCTTCAGAAATGTTGTCACAAAAATGTAGACTCGCACTCTCTGTTTGTGACCCAAATTGGAATGTTTCTTTTCACACTGCTCTACCTTTCAATGCCTAAAGAGTGCCAGAGGGGGGGAGAGGGGCATGGGGGGGTGACATGAGGGAGCCTTCTGTGGAGACAAGGAAAACTGGCATCCTTCTTCCTGGTAGGTTAAACTTGGTTCCATTCCTGGCTCTTGAATCTCTCAGCAGAAAATGTTGGAATGTAACATGAGTGTGAATGATGATGTCATCAGCCTGGATTTCTTACTAGTTTCTTCACAAAGTGATTTGAGCTGTGAACTGAAGTATCAAAGCACATTCCTGCCTTCCTCTGGGACCCAACTCAGAGCCCTTGAAGTCTACTTCAGAGACCTGCAATGCTTTTTGTGCTCCAGGAAATTTTTTTGCTACCTTTATCAGAGTAAAGGGTTTGAGTGAGCTTCTCGATGGTTTGCGTGTCATTGTGCTTGTCAGATATTTCACTGAATTTCACTGAATTTTTTTTTTAGAGTTGGAAGGGACCGTATAGATCATCTAGTCCAACTCCCCTACTGAAGCAGGATTGCTTAGAGAATGCTACTCAGGACTGCATCCAGGCGGGTCTTGAAAATCTCCAAAGAAGGGGACTCCACAACCTCCCTGGGCAGCCTGTTCCAGTGCTCTGTCACCCTCACTGTAAAGAAATTCTTTCTCATATTCGAGTGGAACCTCCTATGTTCCAGCTTGTGCCCGTTGCCCCTCGTCCTGTCACTGGGAACCACTGAAAAGAGTCTGGCTCCCTCCTCCTTCAACCCACCCTTGAGATACTTATAGGCATTAATAAGGTCTCCCCTCAGCCTTCTCTTCTCCAGACTAAAGAGTCCCAGCTCTCTCAGCCTTTCTTCATAAGGGAGATGCTCCAATCCCTTAATCATCTTTGTTGCCCTTCGCTGGACTCTTTCCAGTAGTTCCCTATCCCTCTTGAATTGGGGAGCCCAGAACTGGATGCAATACTCCAGTTGTGGCCTCACCAGTGCAATTATGGTGGTCTTTCACTGGGTCCAAAACCTCTTCATAAATGCAGGGGTAGCGGAGCAGAGGAGCGATGCTTGGCACGGCAGAGTTACAGCTTCTGGTAGGGGTTTTATCTGAACTTCAGAAAAGCAGACCAGCACAGATTTTTTTCCTGGTTTGTTTCTAGAGGGGTTTCTAGGTACCCGCTTTGCTTTTTGGGAGTGGGTGTTAGTTGGTAGCTGTTCTGCTGCTTTGGCCTGCCTTTTCTCTGGGGAGCAGCGGGGATGCTCTGCCCTCAGTCAGGGTGAGGTGCTTCGTGTCCGAAAGCTGCTGCTGTGCAGGATTTCCTCAGTGAGCCAGGGAAGGAGAGTTTTCCATAGCTCTGTGGCCTGTAGCTCGATGGCCTTTCCAGCCCCTGTCCTCTTCCTTCCCATGTGCACTTTTTGCTGTTGCTTTAATTTTGCTTCCTCCCTGTAACACTTGTTGTGTTCTGAAAGGTGATTGTTACCATGTTCTATCACCTACTTGGCTTGAAATGAGTATTTTTATGGTGGTTTAGTTTGTATTTGTTCCCAGCCTTTTGCGCAGGCAGAATGCAGTTGATTTATTGTAATCCATTTAAAGTAAGTGCCTGGATCTTAAGTAGATAAAGGATTACATGGGGCAGCTAAGAATTTCTGTGGTACTTCCAGGTGTGCTGGGAGAAGCCGAGGCAATCTCTGGCTTCATTCCAAGCTATGGTGACGTTCAGGTAAAACCTTAGTGAAAATGAGACAATTTATAGTTTTCATACGAGTTAGGAGTTGCTTTTTAAGCTGTGAAAGCCTGGAAGAATGAAAAATCTTAGAACTTACTTGTTAAAACTTTAAAGCCAAAAAAGCTGAGAGTTTGGGGGTTGGTCAAAAAGATAACTTGGAAAAATACGAGATAGTAGGATTGTACCTTGGGGCAGCTGCCCTTTGTGGGACCCAGGGAAGGGAACACAACGTGTTGCTGGCGAGGCTGCGGGAACCAGGGTGTTATGAATTAATGTGTGCCAGGAGTGCCATGGGCAGGGATGCTGCTGCCACAGCTTTACCGGTGGCAGAGCATGTGCCCACTGGTGGCTGCGGGAACAGGGACGGCCTTGCCCTGGTCTGTGACTTCACAAGTCGGGGCTGTGCTCCGTAAACAGGAAGAGCAGATTTGTTAGTTGAAAGGAGGGATTTTTTGGAGAGCAGTGTTACTGTTGCTCCTGTTAATCTCCTCATAAAAATACCAGCTGCAAAAGAATCAGCTAAACAGAAATGTCAACGTAAATGAATGCCTCTTGCGAGCAGGGACGTGAACTTCAGAATCTGGAGAACGGTGTTGTGAAGGAGGCTCTGGGCAGCTTGGCTTCCTCATCGCAGCTGGAGAATATAAAAGGTAGAAAAGTGGTGGTGTGGGTTGATGCTGGCGAGCAGCCGATCACCCACACAGCCCTTTGCTCACCTCTTCCCCTTCCCGGGGTTCGCATAGCTTTAAACTTAAATAAAATAATATAATGCTTTAGAATCAATAGCTTTTGCGCTGTCTTTTCCAATATAGCTCCAAATATCCAATGGATACATTGCTGGTGAGAAACTCTCTAAACCTTTTAAAACAACCAGGCTCACTTTGGTTCCTCTGGCTCTACTGAATTGGGATACTGGAGTTTATAACATGGTTTTCAAGCTTATTCATAGATTATATCGTACAGAGAGAAGAGCCACTGGGGTCTGGGAGGAGACTGGTGGTTACCGGGAGTGCAGGGACAGAGGACGGGCACAGGCTCTGGATTCATGGAACGCTTGTTTTCAGGTTGCCTCGGGACAGGTCATTCCAAAACCCAACCATCAATACAGATTTCTTGTGGTTATCCCAGCTCTGCTCCAGCAGTAAGGGAGGAGGAACAAAAGCTGGTGGAAAGTGATGGTGGATGGAACTCCCCAGTGTGGGCGGCTGCTCGGCAGTGCTGTCTGAGCCCAGGAACCCCTGGGAACGCCGGGAATGCTCCTCCTGGGCTGGCTCCTCAGAGGCGGGCTGCATGGAACAGTTCTGATCTAACTGTGCAGTCCTCTGTGTGTGCTGGCTGTAAACTTCCTTGTGGAGAGAAAAGACCTTGGGATAATTGTAGTTTTCCAACTGCTGCAGTCTCCCCTCTCAGTTTGCATGTACTTCCAGCTGGGAAGCTTACAAATTGACTGCTGCTGCTTTTGATGTCGAACAATCCTCCCCCTCTGCCTCCCGGCTCTGGTCACAGCGGGCAGCGCGGATGCCTCCAAGATAAGAGGGGAGTGGATTTGAAATTGCTCTTTCATTAAAGAAACATGGACATGTGGAAACCAGCAGCAATGAACATTCCTTGTCAAAGTGCCCTGCAAGTAAATTTCCAAATATGTGAGAAAATGTTTATTTTAAACAAGCCATTAGGAAAGTTAAATTCAAGGAATTTAAATTCTTTCCATAATAGTATAAATGTTTGTTTTTCCAGTTTATAGTTTCCTAGTGTTGCCTCCACGAGAGCCAGATATGTGGCTCGTTCTGGTGCTTCCATGGTGGATTGCGGGGGCTTGCACAGACCCATTGATTCATACTGGGAGTGCTGGGGTTCTCTATGTTCAGAAATTTACGAGTTTTTCTTTAGGAACAATTTTTAAAGAGCTCAAGGCCCATTTAGGCCCCATGGGAGGGGTTTCCCAAGGCCAGCGGACATTCTCTGCATTGGTGGGGCTTTTGCTCCTGGTGGTGGTTCTGTGAAATCTGTAAATCTCTGCAGTTGTGTCCAGGCCCCAAAGCCAAGCCCGACCTGGTGTGTGTGCAGCAGGTTGGGCACAGGAGTGTTTTTACATTAACTGGTGAGGTTTTAGCTTTAGAATTATGCATTAGAGTCATCAAAAGGATGGGATCACAGTCTAATAGCCTCCCAGACTGGCTTGCCTCTTGCTGTACTCCAAGTGCTAATTAGAACAGCTGTTAAAAGGCCTATTCCTAATTACTACACCCTGGTAGAAGGAGCCCTCACTGGGGGCCTGTAGCCTTTGTGGGACCTGGTCAGCGCTCGCAGGTGACCAGCACCAGCTCATGAGCCCTGGGCTTGGAACCTGGCCCAGTTCCTCCTATTCGGGACATCAAAGTCCTTGAGCCTGTCTTTGAAGCGCCAGCAGTGAGTAGTCGAACAAGAAATTCAAGATTTGAGGGGGAAAGAAAAAGAAAACCAAACGCCGTGTCGAAGCTGGTGTTCGGGGCTCCCGTGTGACCTACTTTTCCAGCCTGTTTGCCGGGAAGGGAGCAGAGAGCTTTTGTTGTCGCGCAGATACTGTTTCTGCAGGTGCCACCAGATCTGGGGCACGGGGAGGGCAGGTGCTGGTAGCCACGGTGGGGTACGTCTGCGCTGAGGGGGGGGTTGCTGAGGCAGGGGTGAGCTCTGCTCATCTGTCTCCGATGAAGGCCTTTTAGTGTGGCATTTCTGTGTAAGGGTAATGTAGAAAATTATGGGAAATTGATTTTGTATGTTAGATTTACATTATATTTGCTCAGAGTTTACAGTGGGGTCTGAGGTCTTCTATGTAACTTGTTTGCAGTGAAGCCATACTGATTTTAAGCTGTATTGCGTATGTAAGTATAGATCGTGCTAAGAAGTAATTTGTAGTCTCGTTTGCTATTGTCTAGTAGTGTTTTTCGTAGCTCCTACTAAACTAGTCTTGGTTGGTTAAGGTAATTTGGGTGACTTTACGGGGGATGCTGTAATGAATGGAAACACGGACATCGCACACAGGGATCTGCTTGTGGGTCTGCTCAGATTTATTTGCTAAGTGCCAGGCTCCTGCAATTCAATAACTTTGTGCAAACAGACAAATTATACCTACAGCTACTAAAAGGCCTAGAATAAATGCATTTCTGTAACTTTGCAATACCAGGTTTTTAGCTAGTCTAATTCTAGTAGGAATTTGGTTTAGAATTTTTTTTGTCAAATGTGTTCTTCCTCCGTAGAGTTGGAATGTGCAGTGCTGCAGTAAGGAACATCAAAGAGTTGTGATGCTGGGGTGTGCTGTGCTACTCGCAGCACTTTTGTTTAGCGAGCAGCCACCTTGACTTTAATGTAGAAGAACTCCTGGTGCAGGAGGCAGCAGAGGGTTCTGTACCTGTGGGACTTGGTGTCTGCTCCAGAAACAGCCTGTCGTTCAACTTAATGCACTTACTGAGACTTCATGGGACTGTTGTCCTGAAAGTTGTTGCTGCCGTTCTGGGGATCGTGGCTGGGAAACAACAGACCAGTCATCTTCTTCACAGTGAGGGTGACAGAGCACTGGAACAGGCTGCCCAGGGAGGTTGTGGAGTCCCCTTCTTTGGAGATTTTCAAGACCCGCTTGGATGCAATCCTCAGTAACATGCTCTAACATGCTCTGGGCAGTCCTGCTTCAGCAGGGGAGTTGGACTAGATGATCTTTATGGTCCTTTCCAACTCCAAAAATTCAGTGAAATTCAGTGAAATTACCTTGTACTAGAATCCAAATTATTGTATGTCAACCTATTTCTGCCATAAAGTTTGAAAAGTAGCTCTTTACTAGGAGCTTTACTTTCCTGATTTGCCCTTTTTTTGGTGTTGGGGAGGAGATCCTTTTCTTTCAGGTCTCAGTTTCTCTGAGTTGTATCTTCTGCTTGTAACTGGAAAATGCACGTCTTTGGTTCATAATTGCCCAGTCATACACTAACAATTTGGGCCGGTTTCTGATAACTTGTCTTTTGCTTAAGACTTCCTTCCTCCTGGTAACCCCCAGTAAAATAATCTCTGTCCTCTTGATGGATGCCCGGAGGCCTGTCTGTTTTGCTGTTCCTGATCAATTACAGTATTGTTCTAGCTTAACCTAAAAAAAGAAAGTCTTGTCTGATAGGAGTGGTCCAAACCCCCTTTTGTTAGATACCAGAGGAAAATGTGAGTATCGGTGCACAGTGCTGCATTTAGTGGCCTCAGACAATTCAGTGATGCTTCATCTCTAAAGATTCCTGATGCTGAGCTGAAAAGAGATACTGGGTAGTGCTACTCAATTACTAAATTGGATCTTGCTTATCTTTTATTTATGGTGGAGGTGAGGTTCACTGCCCACTGTCAGTGTATTTTCACTGACACTTCTGTTCAGCTTCTCTACACCTGAATCTCAATTGTTTTGCTTTAGGAGTACCTGAATAGAATTTGGTAAAAATGCTGTCAGTTTACCTTTCATCTTTTCTTTTCCAGCGGGGAGCTGACGAGCTTTTCTCTACTTGTGTTACTAACGGACCCTTTATCATGAGCAGCAACTCTTCTTCTGCAGGTAATATTGCTGATAAAAAAAGAATAACAATTGATAAGTATTGCAAATACTAGGAGGAGGCCTGTTTTTTCCCACTCAGTCTTAATTTTAAAATCTCTGCATTTTTAGTACTTAGGCCCTTTGTAGGACAGTGCTGAATAATAATAAACTTCTGCCCTACACCTTTATAAGGGTAGTAGATTGAATACATTTCTAACAGAACAGTTGCTAAAATGATTTTACAGAATTAGAACATGCAGGGTTTGCTGTAAACTGTTATACTTAAAGCACAATTTCATGTAGGATTATTTTGGCTGTATGTAGTAGTTTGCTGCTGTTTGGGAGCCTTATGCCATCCAGAGGTCAGTAATCCCACCCCAGACAGTATCCATGGGCACTCAGTCCGGAATTTTACCCTCAGTGTGTGTCAGGGCCCTGAATTGTCTCACTTTGGGCCACCATTGTCTTTGTGGCCTCCCTGCCTGGCTGGATCAGCTCCTGTCCCTGGTGTTGTGCTGCTGGGAGCCTTTGCTGTCTGTGTAGTCCAGCTGATCAAAACTTTTGTTTTGGTTCATATTTGTTTTAGTAGCACTTGGTTTAAGGTGTCCCTGTCAAACCGCTGCATTGCCAAGAGCAGTGGTCAGAGCGAAGGGGAAGCGAGTGGGGATCGGATGAGTGGCTTAGACCTACCCTGAGTAGAAATGTGGGTGGGGGTGTGCTGTAAACAAGCTGTAAAACGGCCACTGGGGAGTTGACTCCACTGCAGTGGCATTCAGCTATGTCACTCCATCGTGTAATTTGGGGAAAAAAAAATAAAAATAAAAATGAGTAAAACCATGTGTCCTCAGACTCTAGTTAAATTGGACGATTGAATTTCTCTGTAATCGAGAGTAATAACTGGATGGGGAGCACAAACTGTGTGTCAGAAGTTGTGTGTGCATATTCTTACCAGCCCGGTCTAATAAGTAGTAACTCTTGCTTTTCACAGCTAATGGAAACGACAGCAAAAAATTCAAAAGCGACAATAGAAGTGCTGGGGTCCCTTCCCGAGTAATCCACGTCCGAAAACTCCCCAGTGACGTCACAGAGGCGGAGGTCATTTCCTTGGGCTTACCTTTCGGCAAGGTCACCAACCTTCTCATGTTGAAAGGAAAAAATCAGGTATTGTCTCCCTAATTGAAAGCAGGGATTATGTCAAAGGCGTGATGAGTTTGTCATCAGTAAACCAGATCCAAGTTGTTTAAACAACTGTCAGGTATTAGGAGCCAATAACTTCTGCATACTATTATTTTACTTTTCCGTGATTATCCCATGAGCTGTAGAAAATATTTTCAGACTGTACAAGGAGCTAAGTCCATAATTATAGGTTGTCGCTTCTAATTAGCATTATGCCTGGTTTTTAAATTACAGACCAGGTGAATTGTTTGGACAGCAGTGACATGAGTTGGCCTTTTTCACTCAAGATGGCTTGACAGTTGAGTAACCACCACTGTAAGTTTGCATATTAAGGACACCTTTACAGATACAAGAAATGAGCTGGGGACAGCTGAAACACTCTTGGGTAACGCAGGAGGTGTGCACTAATTTGGTAGCTAAAATTGTCTTACAAATTAAGGAGTAAAAAAGCAAGCCAACTTTAATCATCGCCTAAAATACTGTGTCTTTAATCTTAATTATGAAAATGTGCCTCTGATATATTGCGTGGTGTGATTATACGTAAGTACTTAATGGAATGACTCGCTACAGTCCCTTACGTTTTTGTTATGAAGTAGAGAAGACCATAAAGGTATGAGCAGTGAGTGGCTTCCTGCTCTGGAGAGGAATGTGGGAAGCTGCTAAATATGACAAGTGTTGAGGAGTCTGGATTATTGTTGTAGGCATGTGTGGGAGGGAGGTCTTGGGATGAGACCAGAACATTACAGATGTTAAGTCAGTCTGGGGAGTGAAGACGCTCATTTATTCTACGTACAATTGGCTCTTAGACAGTTCTGTGTACAGAAACTCGCATGTAAATGCAGTTGTGAAAATGAAATGCAGTTACAGTTCAGCTGGAAGCTCCTCCCGAGGTTATCCGTGGTGTAATGCTGCTGTCGGGTGTTAATGCTGTCTCCAGCGCGAGCCACGTCTCACTGTTGGGTTTGGTTTGATCTGCGCAGGCGTTCATAGAGATGAACACGGAGGAGGCGGCCAACACCATGGTGAACTACTACACCACGGTCACTCCCATCCTGCGGAACCAGCCCATCTACATCCAGTTCTCCAACCACAAGGAGCTGAAGACGGACAATTCTCCAAACCAAGCAGTTCGTTTTCCTTCTGTACATTGTCGTCCTGGTGGGAGGGACAGAGTGTTCTCTGCTGGTTTGGTTGGTGCTGCTGATGCAGGCCTGGGAGGATATTGAGATTTGGTTTGATACCAAAGTGCTGAACAGAGCCTGCTGGTTTCTAGCTGGTGGGATAGATCTCCTGTAACAGCTTTTTATCCCCTCTGCTTCAGCAGACCGTTCCGTGAGCTGCTGGGCCGGCCTTAATGGCAGGGGAAGAAAGTGCCTAGTGAATATGAGATCATGAGAAGTGCTGGTTTAGCATTCCTTAGTTACAAACATTATCTAAAGACACGATTAACATATAGTGCTTTAGGACACTTGTTTCTAATATTGGAAAGATTTATATAAAACGAAGCTGTGATGGGGCAAAGCCTGTGTCAGCAGCAGAGTATGGTCTGTTGTGGGAAGTGCTGGCTCCGGGGCAGGCAGTGCTTGAACACAGCTGTCCTGAAGGCCTTGGCTGGGCTGTCTGGAGTTTCTGTGCAGGATTGCTCTGCATGGGTTAAAAGTTCCCTTTTTCTGCTCTACTGCTCTTGGCAATCTTTCAGGACAGGAACACTGAAAAGAAGTTCAAGTTACTTGTGCCTCCTTATCAGGGGTGGCTGCCGAGCATCTCCCGTTGGCCTCCTCTTGCCTTTCAGGCTGGCTTTCAGCCGGACCGGAGCATTCCACGCTGTGCAGCCGAAATGCTGCCGTTGGGTGCATCTCACAAAGCCCAACAGTGAGCACAGCATAATGTTGTGTGTGTGAGGGAACTCTGCAGGAACGCACCAAGTCAGTTGCCACTCCTGGATTGCTGTAGCAGATCTTTCAGTTAATCTTTCAGTCTTGTCAGCTTCTGTAGTAGTCGGGAGATGAGGTTTCACCCCAGCAGAGCGTAGATTTTTTTTTCCTTTTTTCGAAACAATGGAATAATTTTGCTGCATTGGTGGATGCTGAGCAAGGTTCTAGCAGTAGCATAAGCACTTCATATTTTATTTAGTTGGTATTTTTGCAGTGCTCTTACTCATTAGGGTGCTCTGTACTGTCCATGTTTAAAATGTGCAAAAGTCATTGCCTCTCCAGCCTTAGGAGAACAGTAGATGGCTCTGTTCTGCGAACTGTTGAGTCCTGGCAGTGTGCAGGTAGGAAGCTGGAGAGCGGGGAGCGTGGGTCTAACGGCGTTTGTGTTCTGCAGCGTGCCCAGGCTGCTCTGCAGGCCGTGAACTCCGTCCAGTCGGGGAACCTGGCGCCGTTGGCCTCTGCGGCTGTGGATGCAGGAATGGCGATGGCTGGCCAGAGCCCCGTCCTGAGGATCATTGTGGAAAATCTCTTCTATCCTGTCACTCTCGATGTCCTGCATCAGGTAAAACACGTTGCCGCAGCTTCTTGAGGGTTGTCCTGGGGGAAGGGGTAGCAACAAATAGTAAATTGTTGTATTTGCAATGTCTGTGTTCTAACAGCACATGGTTTTTATCTGTATGATTCGAGTTCTGAAAATAGTTGTCAAATTTCTACTTTCTGGAGACCCAGACACCTACTCAAGAGTCTTCTATTTTTGGGCCCAATCTGGCCAGACTTGAATTTCCAGAGATTTGATTGCTGGTCCATTTTAATTGGATTTCAGTCTGGTGGAGTGCAAGGGGCAAACATTTATGTTTTCAAGACAGCTCTTGGAGAGTTCTGTTTAGGTTTTAGCAGAAGGAGCTGCTCCATGTCCCCGTGCAAGGGTCGGGGAAGCAAATGCAGTATTTGGGAGTCACTTGGGCAGTGGCCTGTTTGGGAGTTTCCTGCTGTGGCCTGTGGCTGCTGAACGGAATCCTCGTATGTGAAATGCAAGCTTGGCTGCATCTCAGAATCCCTGAATCTCTTGGAAAGTTCCATTTGTGAAGGTGTCTGTGAATCTTCCTGTGTGAGAACTCAAAGAGACAAAAACTTCATTAAGGGGGCAGTTCAATCACCCTGAGGTTTTTCTAGTCTCACACTGTGGTGCGAGTTAAACAGCCACAGTGTGGGGTAAAACCTTATGTTTAAGTTGGAAAACTAAGGAGGTGAAAGGATAACTTCTGTTGTTTCAATGTGATCAATCAATAGGAAATTAACTTAGTGGAAATGAGATAACAGTATATGCAAATATTGTCTTGCAGATTTTTTCCAAATTTGGTACAGTCTTGAAAATAATTACCTTCACGAAGAACAACCAGTTTCAGGCCCTGTTACAATATGCTGACCCAGTGAGTGCCCAGCACGCCAAACTGGTGAGTAGTGCGCCTGCAGTGCCAAACACTGGAATTATTTACACTTTCAGGCTTGCTTTTGTTAGTCCAGGGTCAGTGTCAGAAAGGAGCCGTTAGGTTGGCGCGAGCGTTGCCCTCGTGGCAGATCACGCTGCTGGGAGTGAGAGGGCATTCCCCAGGGAGGGCCGGTGGGTGCTGAGGGGGGGGGCAAGTGAAGCAGTACTTTCTCCACACAGAGCAGGAGACCAGCCCCGTCTGAAGGGACACGCTGGTACCTGGGGTGGTGGAATCCCTTTCCTCAGGGATTTGTTGCTGTGATGTAGTTAAATGCATCTTGGCTGAAGAATGGTTTGTTTCCCTGCAGTCCCTGGATGGACAGAACATCTACAACGCCTGTTGCACACTGCGCATTGACTTCTCAAAGCTCACGAGCCTCAATGTCAAATACAATAATGATAAGAGCAGAGACTACACACGGCCAGACCTGCCTTCTGGGGACAACCAGCCTGCTCTGGATCAGACAATGGCTGCTGCCTTCGGTGAGAGTTCCTGAAGCAGGACTGATGTGACTGTGTGGTCACCTGGGGAAAGGGAGGGGACACAGTGTGTTTGGTCACAGAAACTTTGGAATACAGTGTGGTTAAAGAGGAAAATTAAGAACCAGGGAATCAGCCTAGTACAAAACAGCAGGGATATACGGCTGTGGGTCCAGGCTGCTGCTCTGAAACCACCTCTCCATTTGGGTGAGGGCTGTTTCAGGTTTTCAGTCTGTACTTCTAGTGCCATCTGCTGTTTTGCTGACAGCATTGACTCAGCCAGAATTTGGGGTGTTGTAACCTACACTTGGAAAGCTTTGTTGTGGTGAAACAGTGACAGGAGGTACCAGCTGCTTCTGGGCACAGCTGTGACCTGGTGGCAGTTTCAGACCAGCAGAGCCAGAGGAAGAGGTTTATAACTTCTTAGAGTCCAATGTTAAAATAGAGGCACTTTTGAATTACTGTTGATGTTTTAGGGTTTAGCTTTCAGCTAAATGCTTGTGTTGAAGGACAGGTCACGGTGTTCCAGCCAAGTCTAGAGTTGTCTTGCTGTTGAGTGTCTGTGTAACATGTGAACCTTTCCCCAGGTGCCCCAGGGATAATCTCCGCTTCTCCGTATGCGGGAGCTGGTTTTCCTCCTACCTTTGCAATTCCTCAGGCTGCAGGTACTGTATTTCGTAAGTTGAAATTTTCTATAGGTTTTCTGTTGCTGAGGCATCTTGATGTTTTAAACTTAAGTGGCAGCATTATAGTTGGGGTTAGAAGGATGTTTCAGTGCATAATCTCAAGTAGGAGTGGGATGCAGCTGTAGCACCTCTGGCTGGGCAGTATCCCTGTGATGAGGGAAACGAGTAGCAGGATGGGAGAGAACAGAAAAGGGCAATGTTTAAAATAATCAGGGGAGATGGAGGAAGAGGTCAATTTTTCTGTATTTCAAATTTCCTCAGGTGGTTGCAGAGGTTGGGAATTCACTTTGACTGCTGTAAATGTGGTCAAAAGCAAGGAATCTTTGTCCTTATTTTTTTCCTAAATATTTTGAGTAAAGCTGGTACTTAGACGTGAACCTAATTACGTAGTGTTACAGTTGCAGTTTGCAGCTCCTATTGCAGGTAACCAATTATTGCTACTCACAGAAGTAGCCCAGTGCCTGAGATGAAAGGCGAAAGGCTTCCTGCAGTGCCAGACTAAACAGTTCAGGATTGGTTTCCGTAGTGTACCCAGCACTGTTGACTTTCTTGTAACTTGATGGAATTTCCTTGCTTATGACAAACAAGCACAGATCAAACTGCTGAACCATGAATGTTTTGGTGATGTCCTGTCCTGTTGGGGACACAGACGTTGCCACTTGGGGAAGTTTAATTGATTTCTAGCAGTTGTTGCTTGAGCTCTATCTAAAGCCCTTCCCGTCGGAGGGCTGACAGGGTGAGGTGCCAGCTGCTACTGGGGGCAACTAGAGCTGCCTGCAGATAAAACCTTAATGTTCCTCGGTTGAAGAAGAGATGAGCTGGTGGCAGCATAGAGTGTCTGGTTGTGACATGCATGGTTAAAGGACATTTCTGGCATGCACTGGTTGGAAAGAGCCTTACAAATGCACTGTTTGTCATACCTTTCCTGCACCAGCAGAGCTGAGGCTTTGTGCTGACTCCGCTGCTTGTGACACATGCAAAATATTGTAGTCAACAAGGTGGTGCTGGGAGGCACCCGATAAGCACCAGGCACTGCAAGAGCAAACACTGTTAGAATGAGAACATTTCCTGCAGCACCAGAACTGGAGGCTCCCATTGCTCCTAGAATACACGGTCACTGGTTTGAATGGTTCCTTGCATGTTATGGAGGGTGTGCTGTTCTCCCTTCTGGTGCAGCAAATACACTAGAGTACGTGCTGTTAATTTCTTTACTGGTTAATATTCTTTAATTTCCAGGCCTGACAGTCCCCAATGTTCACGGAGCACTAGCTCCTTTGGCTATCCCATCAGCAGCAGCTGCGGCGGCTGCAGCAGGACGGATTGCCATCCCCGGCCTCGCTGGGGCGGGGAACTCTGTTCTGCTGATTAGCAATCTCAGTCCCGAGGTTAGTGGAGTCCTAACTTTACTCTTTTCTCCTTCCTGTTACCTCTGCTTTCACTTTCTGAACACAGATTGTGCTGAAACTCATTGAAAGTGAAATCCTACTGTATCCTAAAGGAAACGGCAAAACTAGAACAGCAGATGATGTGCTCTGCTGTCTCTAAAACTCAAAGCAGATCAGTACTCTAGTTGCTGAAGGGAAATGAAAAAGTCCATTGCAAATTAAAATCTTGCTCTTCTTTGGTTCAAAGCCAAGGATGCTGCCTGCCTGATCTTGTCCCGTAAAGACTACAATGCCTGTCCCTTGCTCCCTCTTTGATTTGGAGTCTCCCATTCCATGGAGCAGTGTCATTTGGGTCATGGAATAGTCATGTCCATTCTTTCTTCCCCGTGGCATGTTCTAGTGTTTAATCCATTAATTCAGAACTACAGAGAGAGTTCGTCCTGACCTTTGCTCTTTCTGTGTAGTGTCTGGTCCTCGCCAGCTTGACCTCGTACCTGTGCAGTATTTCCTCTGCCATGTGCTTGCACATTTTCCCTTTCCAAGGTTCCTGGAAGTTTTTTCTTAGCTAAACCCTTAACAGCTCACAGTTTACATTTTCAATTCTACTTAACTTAGTGAGTTGCAATATTAAAACAGTCTTTAAAATGTGTCTTTAAAAATAAAGCAAGTAATATTTGAACCAAAATCTTCTTGAATGAAGGACAGCATCATAAATATGAGAATTTGATATGGGTATCTTGGATTTTTCTTCAGTCAGCTTTTGGCTCTTTGTTGGATTGAAAGTGTAGAATCTTCCAGTGTGTGCAGTGGAGTATGATGAGTCTCTGCTGAAAAGCACTTGAACTATTGGGACTGTGCACACAAGTTACTACTTTGCGAAGCTGTAAAACTTACCAGTAATGTCAGAGTAACCACAAAACCTCTTTTGCATCAAAGGGGAAGCCTGGATGTGATGAACAATCAAAATATTTAACTCTTGATGAGATGAACCAATTGAATCAGTGTTTCAGACTGCTCTTTTTATCTGTCATTACTATTTTCCCCAGGGCATGAAATAATGGCAGGGACCGTGATGCAGCTTTGGGTGGGATGAGTTGCTCTTTGTGCTGAGGAGCTGCTCTGCTGTCCTGTGAGCTGGGTCATCTCTGGCTGGGCCCTCGACTTGCTGCTCAGATAAAAGCCTTAAGCCTTTAGAGCTGCATCGTCACCCTTGAGTGGTGTCATGCTCTCCAGTGTGTGCTTCTTGGGGTGACCCTGCATTGCTGGGGTGGCAGTGACAGGACGAGGATTGTGCTGGACCTGTTTAATTTCGTGTGTTCCCAGCACTCCAGCAGCATCTGGATGACGTGCACAGCTCTTGGTTCAGGAGGAACGAGCAGTTATTTCATGCCTTGTGTTTTTTGATGAGCTCTTCACTATCCATCCAGCTTATCTTTGGGCTAGAGAGACTTTGATACTTGTACTGAAGCTGTGAACTAACAGACCTGAAACTTTTTCCATTGCCTGTATAATCAGTGTTGTAGAAACTTACCTGTGCCACAACCAGTTAGTCAAGAGACAGTATTTCTCTGGAGTGACTACTCTGCAATCACACATAAGGCTTTTTTCCCAATTGGAATTGTGGAAACCAAAATTACTCTGTATTTTCCCTTTCCATCATGAGTGGAAGAAGTCTGAGCCTGCGTTGCCTTGGACTGTGAATGCAGACTCTTGGCTGGGGTGCAGGCAGTGCTGTCCCTGGGCGCTGCTGGGGTGCAGGCAGTGCTGTCCCCGGGAGCAGAAGTGCTTCTCCTGCCTTTCTGGTCAATAACAGCAGTTTGGGGGCTTTGTGTGGTGAGGCCACACCACAGAGGTGGAAGGGAATAGACCTCAGTTGCAAATGAGGTACCAAGTTCCTTTACAGCAAGCGCTTCTAGCAGACCTTTGAGATTTCCTGTAGCAGTACAGCTGCTCCCCCAGATGATCCTTTGCTCCCAGGGCAGCGCTTGGGGTCTAAATTGGACTGTTCTTGTTTTGTCACAACCCAGTGTGCAATATGGATCCCTTCCAACAGTCACTGGGCTAACACAGCAAATGCAGCTGTGGCTTTGACTTGATCCATGAAGTCATTTCTTCTAAGAAATACTTGTAATCGGAGAAAATATTTTTAGTCAAATTTTTGGTAACACTATTGCAATTTAATTCTGTATTAAAGCCTGTAGAAGTCACTCTGTTGTGATACTGTCTCTTACTTCTTTGTATATCTTAAGTAAAAATGCCTTTTCTTTATCATTGTGTTCCACTAGGTAAAACCTATTAACTGTTTCTGTAAACAAGTTATTGTATGTAGAATTCTATAAATCTGACTGATGGAACACTACATATTTCCTTATGTATTTACTGACCTGTGTTTTTTGCTACTTTTTTCTTTTCTCCCCATCCCTGAATTTTTTTTCTTCCCCTGATCCGGAATTTCTTTGCCAACTGACTGCACGGTACTTCTGCTTCCTGTTGTTGCTTGAAACAAAAAATAAAAACATTCCCCTTCCAAAAAAAAAAAAAAAAAAAAACCCTGCTCTTCGGAAACCAACCTGCCCTTCAATATTAACCATCTTGAAAACTTCATCATCCATCAACCAATTTCGCCATTTCCTGCGGGGACTCTGCCCTTCCTCGTTGTGGACGATTTGTGCAACCTCGCTCTCCCCTTCGATTCCTTACCTCTTCCCTGTCCCTCCGCTGCCTTGCTCTGCTGTTCTCTAAAGAGAGTTACACCCCAATGCCTCTTTATTCTTTTCGGTATGTTATTATTCACACTTTTTATTACCTTGTTTTTTCATTTATTTGAGATTACTTTTTTGATACTTCAAAAATGTACAGTTTGCAGTTTGCCATTTTTTGAATGCATAATTTCATTTTTACATTGTTTACTTAGTTTGCTATTTAATTTAGTTTGCCTTTATTTTATGTTCAGTTATGCATGGTTTATTGCTTTGCATGTCTTTTATAAGAGATTTAAATTGTGATAGCATGCTAAATTGTCCAGTCTTCTGGCAGTAAGATTTTTGCTTTTTGCTGAAACCCAGTATCTTTTCTTTAATGTATTGTTCCATTATTATTCTGCTACATAAGAATTTTCCTTAATTAGAGCAGAATAAGTAGCCATGGTTGGAATGAGATCAGTTCTGGTTGTGAATGAATGTTTTTGCTGTTGGGTTGATTAGCTAATAGTAAGTTGAATGCGACTTTGTCTTTTTCCCTACCTAAGACTGTTCTTGTTTCCTCCCCTTTTGAAGGAGTCTATGGTGATGTGCAGAGGGTGAAGATTTTATTTAATAAGAGAGAGAATGCCCTAGTTCAGATGGCTGATGGGAACCAGGCCCAGCTTGGTAAGCAAGCTTCACAGTCTGAGGCACTTAGCGTTAAGAGACCGAGTGGGTAATTAAAGCTTGAATGTCAGTACTTTCTTCTCTTCCAAAAAAAGTCCCAAAACCTGAAGGTCGCCATGTGCTTAACTCCCTGCCTGCACATGTGGTGTGGCTGTGGGGCAGCTCTGGAGAAGGGGTGGTGAGTTTGTGTGAGAGAATCTAGAGGGAAAACAGAGCTGCAGGGAGTCGGAGGGATGGTCCCTTCATGCAGGTCCTGGATGCGGCCTCTGCACAGGGAGGAACCAGAATGAAGCTGTAGCTTTGACTGAGGTGTCAGGACAGAGCTGGGAGGTGCCACCGTGGTCAGTGCTGTCTCTCACCCCTGCAGCCATGAGCCACCTGAACGGGCAGAAGCTCCACGGGAAGCCCGTCCGGATCACGCTCTCGAAGCACCACATGGTGCAACTGCCCCGTGAGGGCCAGGAGGACCACGGCCTGACTAAGGACTACGGAAATTCTCCTCTACATCGCTTCAAGAAACCAGGCTCCAAAAATTTCCAAAACATCTTTCCCCCTTCTGCCACTCTTCATCTGTCCAATATTCCGTAAGTATCAGCAGGACGGTTCCTATATGGCTGAGTGTAAAAGGGTGTGCAGCTTCAGCGTGGGAGCAAATAGCTGTTTGCTGCCAGCCAGGAGCAAGGCTTGTCCGTCTTCCTTCTGCCCCTCAGCCTTTCCAGTCCAAGCAGCTACTGGTAGAGAATTTAGAAAAGGCTCTAATGAGAATTGGTTTTTAGAGATTAATTCAGTCTGTATGTACGTTTGACAGCAAAAACTCTTTGTTTCAGACCTTCAATAACTGAAGAAGACCTTAAGATGCTGTTTTCAACCAATGGTGGGATGGTCAAAGGATTCAAATTCTTCCAGTAAGTGTTTTCTCTTATGTCCTGTCCTCACACTGGGCCTTTCAGCATGAGAAGGGTAGAAGTAAATGGCAATTACCTGGGTCGTTAATTTCTGCTGGCCTTGTTGAGCGCCAGGTGAGAACTTGCAGTGAGTTGGGGACACTCTGGGGGTACTGAATGTGACCCAAACTTGTGTCTCGTCAGGAAGGACCGTAAGATGGCTCTGATCCAGATGGGCTCTGTGGAAGAAGCCATTCAGTCCCTCATTGAGCTCCATAATCATGACCTGGGGGAGAACCATCACCTGCGTGTGTCCTTCTCGAAGTCCACCATTTAAAGCTTCGGAAGGCGTGAGACAAAATGGACTTGACTTAAAACCTCTTGGGTTCAGCCTTGACCTTAAAAGGCTGAACACGAGGGTTTCAACTTCCATCATTCCAGAAAAAAAAAAAGCCACTTTAAAAATGCAGCTGAAGTGACCTTAAAAGACCAGAGATTTTATTTTTTTAAAGAGAAATCAGTTTACCGGTTTTTAAAAAAAAAAAAAATTAAATCTAATTCCTATTGCTAACCTTGCGGTGATGGGTAACAATCTTGACTGTTCAAATAAAAATCACAAGATAAAGTTTACACTTTGGAACCTGCTCTGGGAAATTCCGCTCCCCTCCTGCTCCTTCTCCCCCAAACAGCAGATCCTAACAAGTTTATCAGGTTTCACATTGATGCCTTTTTTATTTTCTTTACCCATCCATGCCTTGAAAGACCTAAAACCACTGTGTAAATTCACTTTAGCGCCTTTGAGTCAGGATTGTGGGAAACGCATGGTGTATAGGAGCTCCCACCTCGCCCAGCACACAGATTAAGTTGCATCGGTCCTACCTTACCTGCGCCTCTGCTGTCTGTGCCTTAAACCTGTGCTGCTTTGGGGAAGAGCTCAGAGCCGCAGGGAGCGGGGGGCAGAGCTGGGGGGAGGCAGCGAGCGCTGGCTCCGGGGGAAGGATGAGTGGAGCTGGCAAAGTGGATAAAGAAAATATCGGGCTTTGGATCCCGAGGCAGTTGTGTCCCGCTGGCCGTGAGATGTCCCAATCTGCGTAGTATCATGTCTTCGTGTCCCTTCCCAACCCGCTGGTGGCTTCTCACCGCCCGTGCACAGCGAGCGGGAGTCACTTGAGAGCCTTTGCCCATACCATTGGGACCCAGCGGAAAGGTCTGGGTGGGGAAAGATTCCCAAACCAAACCACATTCCATTGTCCCAGCAAGCCCCTGCTCTGCCCTTTGCAGAGCTGTGATCAGGATACAAAACCAACCACTTCGGACACTTGTGAAGACGAATCATTACGAGTTTGTCAAATTGTGTGTATATATATATATCTAAATACTTGCCTAGGATTTGAAGAATTATTGGGTATCCCACGTCTAGAAAGGTGTTCCTGTGAGTCACCTTCGTGCCCCTGATTTGAGATTAACCAGACCAATGTAGCTCTGCCGTCATTCTTATAGCATGTCTTCAGCGTTTGAGCTTTTTGTTTTAATTCTTGTATTATACTTTTTGATGCCGTTGCTGTCATCTGTGCCTAGCAATATTTCCAGTTGACCAAATATTCTAATCTCTTTATATGCAAAAGAAATAGTTTAAGTACCTTTTTATAGAATGATAAGATGGTATAAACATAATCTAAATTTACTCCTTTGTGGTATTACCCTTGTATACTGTACTTTCTTATTTTATTTTATTTTTTTGTAATTGAAACTGTAGGGCAGGAATTTAGTTACAGGCTGAGGTCATGACTGAGGGTGAGTAATGTAATGAAATCGGTAAAACCTGTTCAATGAAGCAGATTTTTTTAAAGTGTGTGAGATAATGAGCACAAACAGCTTGTGAAGTTAAGAAGAGGGACCCAGGCTAAAGTTTTTACCTTTTTAACCGATAAGCCCAGATCTTTTAAGTTATAGGAAGGGAATTCATTAAAAGTAGAACGCAGCAGATCATTTGTTCCCAATGATACAACCATTTATTTTGTTTTTTCTGGCTTACGACTCTTTCCCAGGCCATTCTGCCTTCTCTTTTGTGTGATCCGATGTTGCCTTACATTTCCCTCTAACCTGCAACCTGTTCGGATGCAAAATAACAAGAATCTTGTACTTTTTTTCAGGGTTTTTCTGCAAATTGTGGACCAAAGTTTGTTTTTTAATTGTCTTAGTGTTGCAAGTTATGATTTCCTTGCTTAGTGTGGGAGCTCTTGACTTGCCTGGCACTGAGTGTTCGGAAAAGTCTTAACTTTCCTTAGTTCCTCCCCGAACTCTCGAGGATGTGAATTGTGCTGGAGAAGCCTGTGATGTCTGCGGGGGGGTTCGGCTTGGGCTGCTGCCGTGGGACTGGGGATCCCGGGAATCCTCCTCTGCCTTCAGCTCATGGCTGAGGAGCATCATCCACCCTGGAAGCGGTGCCCCAGTGGAGCCGAGGAGGAGATGCTGGGTTTGGGTACCCCAAAATCCGAGCAAACCTGTGATTGGAGCGCTGAGATCCCCTCTGGGAAGCTCCGGGTGTCCTTGCCAGCATCTGGTGCTCAGCGGGGCCAGTCCCAGTGTCCTGGTGGCCCTTGTCGGAGCCAGTTTGCTCCTCCTGAAGCGGGAGACGGGTCCCTCCTGCCCACAGGGAGCAGGGGCTCCATACCCCCCCAGTGTCCCCGTGCAGCCCAAGCGGAACAGTTCCACCAGCCTCACCCTGACCCGGGGAGGGGGCTCGTTGGAACCAGTCCCGTCCCATCCGGTGGCCTCCAACGCTGTCCTGGTCACCCCACGGGAGAGACAGAGTCTTGCAGAATGTGAGCAGACGAGTGAGGTGACCCCGAACCAGGCGAGGGTGGGTTTTTCCTTTGGATCCCTGTGTTTGCATGTAAAGAATGTGAGTAACAAAAGGGTGTACATATTTATAATTTTTTTTATACCTGTTGTAAGACATGAGGGGGCAGCAAAACCCAGTTTTTTATGGTGAACAGATGTATTGTATATTTTGATAACAGCTATTCCAGGTTCAGTATTGTGGAAGGTGGGGTGGGGAGGGTAAGCATTCACACCATCAGAATTCCATTGCCTCTTTCAAAGAATGTTTGTAATGCAAAAAGAAATGAAATTAAAACTATTTTATAACAACCTTTGTACCTTTCTGTAGCTCCATTATTTACTGTTGAGATTGTAGAGAGCAGTTATTGGCCAGTCTGTACTTGTGCTTTCAATAAATTTCTTCTGTATCCTTTGCTTCTGATTTTCCTCTCTTTTTATTGTGCCTATTTTGCTTCTGATTTTTCCTTCTCATGTGATTTCAGCTGCCTCATTTTGTGTAACTTTGACTCCTCACCTACCTCTGGGATGGTTTGTCCGTGAAGGGGGTGAGCCCGGGGGGGGCTGTCACCCGTGTCCATCCCCACTCTGGCCTGGGGGGGGGTCAGAGGTATGAAGCTGTGGGGCCTTCACTGACGCTCTGCCTCTGTCACACTCCAACACTCTTACTTCATGTTCCTAAACTTTTCCATACATTCTAGCTAATCCCCATGGAATAACCCACTTTTGAGTCAAATAGGTGGTTCTCTGTAGTTGTGCTTTAGCTCTGTCTGACCAGACACCTCGGGGTCCTGGGGGAGCACCTGGAGAGCAGGGCCAGGGATTCCTTCAGTTCTGGGGGTCACTGTCTGAATACCCCCCCCGTGTTGCGTACAGTGGGGTGTCCCTCAGCTCCCCTGGGAGTGGGGCTCTGTCACAGGGTTTGGTTTCTCACGCACCAGCTCAGCCTGGCCAAAACTCCATTCCCAAAGTGGGTCTTCCCTGGTGCAGACCTGGGGACCTCAGAGTGTGTTTTGGGGGCAGAGCTGGATTTGGGGGGGTTATCTGGGGGGGGAGCAACAGGGGGTTATGGGGCTACGGCGGCTCTGCCGGGGGTGGGAAATGGCAGGGGGAGCATTACCCAGCTCCTGCGGGAAGAGGTGCCTGTTCCTTGGAGGTGTCAGAGGCTTTGCAGGGGCTGCCTCTGCCCGGGCCCCTCTCTGGGTGGGAGCAGAGACGGCTCTTTCCATCCCCCCCCCGCGGCGGGAACCAGCGTTAATTGTCCCGCTCAGCCCCTTCCCCGGTGCCGGGGTGCCCACCGAGCCGAGGCAAACCGGCCTCTCTGCCCCGCTGGGGTCGTTGGTGCCGGGGAGGGGGTTGTGACCCGAGCGGTGTCCGTCGCCTCCTGCCCCGTCCCGGGGGGGGGAGCGGGAGATGGTTCCCCCCCCCCCCCCCCAGCACCGTCCTCTGCCCGCCCAGGAGGGTCCCCGCGCCCAGCCCCGTCCCTCTCCGACAAGTAATGAATTGCTAATTAGCAGCCTGGCGCAGTAATTACGGCCTCGCAGCCCTGGCTGCAGGCGCAGCCGAACATCGATGGGATGCGATGGGCTGGGTCGCCATGGAAACGGCAGCAGCTGCCTGGCGGGGGGGTCCTGCCCTTGGCTGCGCTGTTCCTCCCCCTTGTCCCTTCCCAGGGCAGAGACCCCCGGGCTGGGGGGGTCAGGGTGGCACCGGGGCGGGGTGTCCCCAGCCCCCCGTGCCGCGGGGAGGGGGCAGGGCTGGGACAGAGCCCCCCGGTGCACGGGGGGTTCAGGGAGTGGGGGGGGGGGGTTGTCTGGCAGCCCCCTTGGGACCCTGTCTCTGCTCCCTTAGGCCCCGGGCGGCGCCGATGGGAGGACGAAGATGAGGATGAGGATGAGGATGAGGAAGATGCTCCCGCTCCCTCCCGCGCCCCGTGTGTCCCCACGGGAGGTGGCTGGGGGGGTGGGGGAGGCCGGGGGCTGCGGGAGGGCGCGGGGCTGGCAGTCGCTATGGAAACGGCTGGGTCAGAGGCAGCGGGAAGCGGCGTGTGACGCCATCGCTCACCGCAATGAGCCGTGAGAGCGGCAGCGGGGGCCCCCGCATCGCCCCTTCCCCCCCGCCAAGGGCTGCCCGAGCGAGGCCCCTCTCCCGGCCGGTCCCGGCGCCCCCGCCGCAGCCCCCCGCCCCTCGAGCTGCTGCCAGAAATCCCCCCGCTAATCCCCGGGTGGCGTTTCCAGCACCCGATGCTGGATAATCCATATGTTTGCGAGGGGGGGGGCTCCGGGATATCCACCGCTAATCCAATTGCCGGCGGCGGTTCCGTGCCACCGCCTCGTCGCCCTGGTCCTGGGGGACACGGGCAGCCCCTGCCGCCGCACCCCGGGCTGGGGGGGCTCAGCCCCCGCTCGGTGGCAGCTCCCAGGGGCTGCGGAGCGAAACCAGCCCCGGCTCCAGGGTGCGCGGGAGCGGCTGTAAACCGGGGGGTGGGGGAGCTCCGGGGCTGCTCCAGCCCCTTCGCTGTGGCACCGGGCAAACCGGAGCGCGGGGCCACCAGCCCAGCTGCCCTCTGCCAGCGTGTCCCTGCCGGGCATCCCTCTGCCCCTGCCCGCCGGACACAGGCGGCGTGAGGCGGTCCCGCTCTGCTCCCCCCGCCGCTGTCCCGGCCGGCCCCGGCCCCGGTTGCCCCCAGGAAGGCCGGTTCCCGGGGGGAGGTACAAAGGGCACCAGATGCTGCTCCGCGCCGGGGCCGGGTCGCGCCGGGTTTCGCCGTCGCCGGTACGGGGACGGGTCTGGGGGAGGCGGCGGCACCGGAGGACGCCGAATGGGGTCTCTCAGGGTCCGCACCGGCCCTGGCTGCCGGTGCCTGCCCTTGGCTGGCCACCTCCCTGCCGGGGCTCCGCCGGGCGCTGTGCTGCGGTCACGGGGGGGGGACACGGGGCACCGGCCGGGGGGGGGGTGTCACCGGGCCTGGTGGCGGTGCCGCTGCTGGCGGTGACACGCGGGAGCCCAGCGCGGATCCCACGTTACCACGGCAACGCGGTGGGAAACTGCAGCGGCGGCATTTTCCTGCCGCGGCGGGAGGACGAGGGGGGGGGGGTGTCTCGGTGCGCGGCTCCCCCCCTCCCCGTCCCCGGGGGCTTTGCAGGGCGATTCACGTGGCAGCGACGCCCCGGGGTCACGCAGCCCCCCCCAGCTCCCCGGGGTGCGATGGAGCATCCGGCACGGCTGGTAGCCCCCTCCTCGCCCCGGGGCAGCGATGGGTGGTCACGCATCACGCTGCGGTGATGGAATGGCTGGTGTTCGCCTGACGGTTATGGGGCTGGGGAGCCTGGAAGGGCTTTACTCTGGCCCATGGAGGGGGGAGAAGGAGCCTGAGCCCGTTTCGGAGGGGTGGTGACCCCCGCTGCCACCTCTCACGCGAAGGGGGGGGCGTCACCCAGTGCATCGGCAGCATCACACCCTCCCTCGCCGTTGGGATGCTCGGCCACAGCACAGGCTCCGGTGCCCGGGCAGGCTCCCCCCCCCGGCTCCCCCCGCTGCCCGAATCCCCCGTGTTGAGCCCTGCCCTTGGCAGCACCGGGGCTCTCCTGCCCATCAAACCCCCCCAGCAGCCGTGGGACCAGCAGCCCCCACCCAGCCGAAGGAGCCCATCCAGGAAACATCCACATGTTTTATTTGCTTTCCAAACCACAGCAGTTCCAGCCGTTGCCCGACATGCGCGTTCACAGTCTGGAGACCTCCCCCCCTTACCCTCCCCAAACCCGCGGTCCCCAGCCCAGGGCTGCTCCTCCTGGGGAACGGGGCTTGGCCCCAGCTCTCCCCTCCCATGCGAGACCCTGCAGCACCTGGACCCTGCACCCCCATCCCAACACCCACCCTCTGCCTCAGCCCCTGCACTATTTACAGCCTCCAGAGCCCCTGGGCAAACATCTCCCCCCTCCTGGCACTGTCCCCCCTTGTCCTCCCCCAACACAGATCAGTGGTGTAGGAATGGGGGGATCTGCGATGACCCCCCCCCCACGCTGCTCTCGCAGGACCCCCGACATCTACAAATCCCCATACGAGCTGGGACCCGTTGCCCCATGGCAACCCCCCTCTTCCCACCCATGAGCCCTCAATCCAGCCCCCCCAAACCCCTTCAGCACCATTTGCTCCCCACCCACTCCCCCAGACATACACTTCCAGAACTGGAATAAATTAACCCCTCAGAAATGTCAGCACCTATGTTAGAGAGAAAAAAGAAAGTCAAAAGTGCTTGGAGCTGCCCAGCCCCGCAGGATGGGGGGGACGGGGACAGAGCCCCCCAAACCCCCCCCAGCTGCCCAGGCAGGAGCTGGGTCCTGCCTTGGGGGGGGGTCTCACACACGTCTCAGCTGGCTCAGGGTCCCGTGTGACCGTGTTCTGCCACATCCTCGTGCTGCTGGGTCGCCCCAATGCCAAAGACAGCCCCATCCTGGTGTCCCCCCAGCAGAGAGGGACCCCAACGTTATGGACACACACACACACACACACCCCCAAACCCCCCGAGCCAGGGCAGGGGAGCCAGGGGCCAGGCGCAGGGAAGGCAATGGGGGCTCAGTCCTTAAACCTCCGGCTGGCTTGCATTTTCTTGTAGTAGTGGTCCACCTCGCTGTCCCCCTGCCCGTCCCTCTCAGCTGGCTTCCTCCGCAGTGTGGACTCCCGGCTGGCCGTGCCCAGCAGCCCCTCAGAGGGGGGGTCCCCCCGCTCCCCGCCACCCCCCACCGCCCCTGGGATGGCAGCCAGGCTGCCGTAGCGTGGCTCATCCTGCTCCATGTCGCTGACAGAGGAGCCGGGGGAGACTCCGGCGCTCTTGGCCGGGCGGAAGCCGTGGAAATCCTTCCCCATCTCGCCCAGCTCATAGGCATCCGGCCCCTCTGGCCCCTTCGGCCCCGACTTCCACTCCCAGGGACCGTTCCCAGCAGAGAGATGGACGACGGGGTGGTGGGGGGCATGGGCGTCGATGGTGATGATGCTGGAGCTGTCCCGCTCCGAGGGAGAGCGGTACTGGGAGGAGTCGGAGCTGGTGGAGGACGAGGAGGTCTCCGAGTGCTTGGGGGTGACGGAGACGATGCTCTGCTGCTTGGACATGGCGATGACCTGCATCAGGCGTGGGGGGTTGGCCACCCGCTGCGCCCCCCCTTTCTCCGCCACCATCACCCACTTGGCCCGCACAGCTGCCCCGCTGCCAGCCGGGCCGCCGGCGCCTGCCTGGCTCTCCTCAGGGATGTGCACCAGCTGGGAGGCGCCTGGCCGGGGCTGGATGAGGACACGGGGCCCCATGGCCGCCCGTTCAGCTGAGCGCGCTTGCACTGTGGGGTAGAGGGAGGGGGGCACGTCCTCGCCGGCATCCCCGGCGCCCCGGCCATGTGCCGCCTCCTCCACCAGCGTCATGCTCCGGCCTTCCAGCGACTTCTGCTTCCACTCGGTGATGAGCTGCTTGGAGCGGGAGGCGTCCACGGGGACGTGGATGGTCATGTGCCGCCGCGCGGGGTCGTCCATGGAGGGGGTGTTGACGCGGGGCAGGGTGTTGCTGAAGGTCACCATGTTCTCCTTGCCCATGGGGCTGCGGGGGGCCAGCAGGTCCACGTCCACGCTGGCCCGCTTCAGGCTGCCCAGGGAGTTCTTCTCCCGCGGCACTGGCCGCGCCGCCTCCTCCAGCCGCGTCTGTGGGTTCAGCTCGTCGGTGCTCACCGACTTGTTCTGGTGGTAGACGGAGTCGTGGCCCCGCTGCGTCAGTGCCCGCAGCGCATCCTTGGCTGGTGCTGGCACTGGGACCCTCTCCATTGGGGCTCGGAAGTTGCCAACAGCGTGGTAAGCCTGAGGGAGATGGGACGGGGGGGTCAGTGCAGCTCTGCACCCAGAATCCTTCCCCCCTGAGCCCCTGTGGCTGCCCCAAGGGTAGGGACCGGCACCCACCAGGTAGGCGGCGATGCCGGAGCCGATCAGGAAGCCCACGTAGACGTCGGCGGGGTGGCTGCGGTACTGGGTGATCTGGGTCAGGCCGCAGATGCCAGCGGCGATGGCGAAGGCGAAGACCAGGATGGGCTTGAGGAGTTTGGTGCTGTCCGAGATGATGGAGTTGAAATACATCTGGGAACGGTGATGGGGCAGGAGCAGGGTGTTAGTCATGGCTCATGGCACCCGCTGCCACCACGGCACCACAGCCTCCCCCTCCCCAGCCCCCGGCCGTGCACAGAGCTCTGGGCGGGCACGTGGAACTGCAAGTGCACGGGTGTGAACGCACCCACACCTCGACACAGCACACGTGTGTCCAGCAGAGCTTGTCTGTGCATGGGAAAGGGGGTGCTGACAGGAGAGGGACGCTGCTGCCCGGCGGCATGGACCTGGCACAGCCCCCGTAGCTGGCACAGCCCCCCAAGCCAGCACACACCGAGAGCTGAGCGGTGCCGGGAACTCACCGACACATAGACGGCAGCGAAAGCGGAGAGCGTGGCGTGCTGGGACGGGAACGTCTTCCTGCGGGGAGATGGGGGGCATGGTTGGGGCAGGGCAGGGGGGGTGGCATCGTGGCACGGGTCTCACCCCCCCGGCACATACCTGGCGGAGAGGATGGCATGCTTGTCCGTGCCTGAGCAGATGTCCTGGGTGATGTAGGGGTTGGCGTCGCAGGGGGTGCCCAGCAGCGTGTAGTTGGGCTTGCAGACGGTGAGGAAGAAGGGCGCGTGGTAGCCTGTGGCCAGTTGGATAACGTCTGTCACCAAGGCCGTGGCACAGAGCCCAAACACGTGGACGCCTGGGGATGGCAGGAGCAGGGCAGTGGGTCACCCCTGTCCCACACAGGGCTCCCAGGGACCACCCAGCCCTGGGGCACCAAAGCCGCTGGGAAGGGTCCAAGTGCAGTGGCTGGAGTCTGGGGGGGAATGTTCATTCCTGCTATCGCATCCGAGATGCCCCCGCGTCCCCTTCAGCCCTGGGACTCTCAAAGCAGCCCCTGTGGTGGGCAGAGCTCCTGCCTGGGCTGCAGCACAACGTACCCACAAACCTTACGGTGCGGCGCAGGAAGGAGTTGAAGTTGCAGCCACCGGCGTTAATGCTGCCCTCGGCTCCGGCGCGTCCCTTCAGCCGGGACTGCAGGCAGTACACGATGCCCTCCCCGACCATGATCTGGGGAGGAACCGGCGGCTCAGGGGGTGCTGCCCCATGGGGATTGGGGTGTCCGGGGTGCCAGCGGTGCCACCATGTGGATTCAAGGCACTGCCAGGCTCCCCACACCCATCCCCTGGTGCTGCTGGCACCAGGACCCTGAGCCCTGGCTCCATCCTCTTCCCCCCCAGCGGGACAAGCCCCGGGACGCACCGAGGCGGCGGGGGCAGCGAAGGCCAGGCTGAGCAGCATGAGCAGCGGGATGAGCTCCTCATTGGTCTCCACGTAGGGCATGGAGAGTGCCCGGTCGTAGCACTGGAAGCCCACCTTGGCTGGCTTGAAGAGGTCTGTCAGCTCCAGGAAGTAGAGTGTCACGATGGAGGAGGCCACGATGGGCAGCTGGGGGGGGGCAAGAGCGTGGGGACCACCGCGCCACCCACAACGATGGGCACTGGCACTGCGGAGCCCTGCCAGGAAGGGGCAAAGTCCCCGACCCCTCCATGCCAGTGCAGGACCACAGCCTGGGGCTGAACCCCCCCGCTCAGCCCCTCACCCCCCAGCCCCCCACCCCCCCCCACCCACCTCCACGAAGTAGAAGCAGGGCAGGAGTGTCATGCTGTCCTTGGGAGCCCTGGCCTTCTCCTTGGGGGGGATCATGGTCCTGGGGCTGGCGCCGGGGTCCTGCCGGGCTGCACCTCCACCCTGACGTGGGGCAGCATCGTCACCCCCGGCTCTCGGCCCTCCGGGGGGGGGGTGGGCAGCCCCCGTGCTCACCACGCGGCCCCCCTGCAGCAGCTCAGCGAGGAGAAGCTGCTGGTACCCGGGGTGCCCCCACCGGGACCCCCGAGCATCACCGCGGGGTGAACCGGGCTGTCCCCGGCCCCCCAGGGGACCCCCGGCACCCCAGGGGGGTCCGGCCGAGCCGGGGGCTGTGACAACAGGTGGGGCGGAGGCTCGGCTGTCGCGACAGACGGCCACTACCGCGACAGGCGGTGAGGCTGCTGCGGAGGGCGTGGGGAGGGGGTGTGCCGCCCGCAGAGCCGAGCCGAGGATGGGGGTCCCCGGGCACCCCCCGGGCCCAGCCCCCCCGGAAACTGCCACCGAGCCCTGGCTGCAAAAAGGGGGGGGGAGATAACGGGGATGGGGCAACGAGGGGCAAGAGCGGGAGGGCACAATAGCGGGGGGAGGGGGGCAATAACGGGAGGTGAATAACGGGGAGGTATTACCGGGGGGGTACTAACGAGGGGGCAGCGGGGGGGGCAGCAACGGGCACAGCACGGGGGGGGGGGCGCTCCCGGCCGTGCCGCAGCCGCGGGCGGGGGTCGGGCCGGGGGGGGGGGGGGGCGGGGAGCGGCCCTTTGTGCTGCCCGTGGCCGCCCGCCCCCCCACTCACCTCTGCTGCGGCCGCCCCGGGGGGACCGGGGGGCGGCGGGGGCGGCGGCCACGGGGCTCCCCGGGAGCCGGGATGCTCCTGCCTCGGCGGAGCGCGGGGAGCGGCGGCTTCCTCCGCCCCCGCCGCCTCCTCCTCCTCCTCCTCTTCCTCCTCCTCCGCCACCGCCTTCCCCCGCCGCCCCCCGCCCCGCCCCGCCGCTCCCGGCCCCTCCCGGGGCGCTGAGCCCCCGCGGGGCCCGGGGATGGGGGTTTGGGGGGTCGGGGGCGAGACAAAGGGCCGGGAGGGGCCGGGGGCTGTGGGCAGGACCGACCCTTCCCGCGCCGCTCCGCACCCCCGAAAGCTGCTCTGCACCCCGGCTCTGCAGCAGGCACCGGGGCGGGGGGTCCCGGGGCCCCCACCGGGGCTCCGGCCTCGCCCGGATCAGCCCTTTCCCCCCACGTGCTGGGGACCGTGGGGGTTCCCCCCGCCCCGGGGAACCTCCTGCCCTGCAGAACCCCCTCCCTCGCCGAACTCCCCCGCCCTGGCTGCCAAGCTGGGGCTCCCGCAGCATGGGGGTGCGTGACCCCCTCAAACTCACCCCAGAAGCTCTACCAGCCCCCGGCACCCCACGTCCCGGGCTCCTCAGGGGTGACTCGGGGGCGAACCCTCTCCCCGCTCTGGCTGACAGAGGAGCCCGAGGCCAACCTCAGCTGGAGCCTCCAGTCACCCCGAATTCAGGGCTGGGGAAGTGGGTGCCACGCACCTGGCTCCCCCCGGGACCGTCAGCACCTCTTGGAGGTGGTCGAGCACCCCTGCCCTGCGGTTGCTGCCCCACACTCGCAGTGGGCCCCGGTCCTGCCCTGTACCCCGTGCCCTGCACCCCACGCTCGGCCCCCCGCCTGCCCCCCACTTCCCCCCCACTCACGGTCCCACCCGGGCTCGGCGCAGCCCCACGCCACGGCACCAGCCGCCACGCGTTGCCCTTGTTCCATTTTTGGCCCTAAGTGGTCAGAAATCTCCCAGCGCATTTAACGCCTAAATCCCGAATCCCTGGAAGCCGCGATTAAGCTGCTCTCCCTGCGGAAAATCCCCGGGTTGAGCCGGACTCGGCCACCGCCGGAGCCGGCCGCATGGCCCGACCCCTCCCGCCGTGTGCCGCCCACCCGAGACCCCGAACCGCCCCCGCAGAGGGACCCCCGGGGCACCCCGGTCCCCGCGCCCCGGCCCCTTCCTCGCCGGCGTCCGTTGGTGCCGGGGGTCGGGCGGCGCGGGGTGGGTTGGGGGGGGTCTGCGCAGCCGGACGAAGGGAACCCGGCGATTTTGAGCTGCAAAGGGTCGCGGTGCAGGAGGAGGAGGAGGAGGATGGTGGGCTCCGACCCCTTGCCAGGTTTCCCCGCTCCGTCCCCGCCGCGCTGGCGGGAGCACGGCAGAGCCTGCGGGGCGGGATGTGGCCGGGTCCGGCTGTGGGCAACGGTGGCCACCCCGGCGAGGGGAGACCTCCTCCCCAAACGGGCGGGGAGCGATGCCCGGGCCCCGGCGCGACCACTGCTCGGTGCCGGCGGGAGGGGACCCGGGCGGGTGATGGGCTCAGGGCCCGGGCCCGGGCGGGGGCGACGGGCGGCTCCGGAGCTCGGGGACACGGCGGGACCGGAGGGAGCCGAGGCGGTGGCTCCGCTTAGTGGCACCGGGGAGAAAGGCAGGGGGGGACTGGGGCTGCCGCTGCCGCCACCATCCCCGCCACCCCTGCCACGGCCACTGCCACCGCACCCCGGCCCTCACCGGAGCTCCCCTCGGGGCAGGGGTGTCCCCCCGGGGGCCCCCGCCCGGTGCTGCTGGTCCTGACCCCGCTGTCCTCACCCTCACCAAACTCACGGGGGATGCTCAGCTCCGCGGCCCCGGGGCACCCACCGAGCCGGCACCCACTGGCACGGTCCCCCCGCAGCCGGGCGGGGATCCCCAGTCTGGGGGGGCTGGGGTCAGGCCGGGGCGCTGCCGCATGTGCCAGAGCCTTCACGTGCCAAGAACCGGATTCGGTTTTGGCTTTGAAAAGAGCAGCGCAGAAATCCCCCGCGGCGGGTGCCAGGTCCGGCAGCTGGGACAGGCTGTTTCCTCCCTCCCGCCCTGTTTGTGCTGGGAACTTTTGACCCCCTTTTATAAACCGAATATTTAAAAACACTCGGCTTACACTGCGGAAACCCCCCCGGCTTCCCCTGCGCTGCCCCTTCCTGCCCCCCCACCTCCCCAAAGCTGGACATAAAAGCGAGTCCCAGCCCCGGCCCCGGCCGAGCAGCGTCTGCCCCACAGAGCCCACGGACCCCACCGCCGGGCTCCACGGCAGCCATGGGGCTGAGTCCTGCTCCCGTCCTTGTCCTCGCTCTGCTCCTGCTGCTGGGGGCCATGGTGAACGGTGAGCGCACCCCCCCCAGGGGACGGGGACAGGTTGGGGCAGTGACATCCCCAGCACAGGGGGAGGGAGGGTCCTGCCCAGCCCCCCAATTCCTGCTTCCATCGGCAGCCGGGTGCTGTGGTGGGCCATGGGGAGGGGTCCAGAGATGCCGGGGGGGACCACTGGTGTGACCCTCCCCACACGATGCCCACCTCACCCGGCCTCTCTCTCCCGTGTGACAGGGCAGCCCCGGGGACGCATCCTGGGGGGCTACGAGGCCAAGCCCCACCTGAGGCCCTACATGGCCTCGCTGCAGCTGGATGGGGAGCATGTCTGCGGGGGCTTCCTCATCGCTGAGCAGTGGGTGCTGAGTGCTGCCCACTGCACCGAGGAGACGTGAGTGCCGGGGCGGGGGGGGTGTCAGTGCAGGGGCTGCTCCATGCTGGGGGGGCTGACAGACTCAGGCCACATCCTGCTCCATACCGAGACCCTGGCATCTGGGCACCGGTCACCCCCGGGAGGTCCCAGCACTCCGTGGAAGGCTCTCTGGCACCCCATTTCCATGGCTGGGTGCAGTGACACCCCCAGCTCCACGCGCCCCACGGGGTGGGCAGAGTCCCCGTGCCCCACGCGCTGCCTCTCTTCCAGGGACGGCAGAGTCTTCCAGGTGCTCCTGGGCGCCCACTCCCTCACGGAGCCAGAGCCCCACAAACGCCTGTACCGGGTGCGCGCCCAGTTCCCCCACCCCGGCAGCAACATCCACAACAACAAGGACGACCTCCTCCTCCTCCAGGTGGGCTCGGGGCCGCTGGGACCCCAGCCGGGACCCTCCTCCTCCCTGCAAATCCCTCTGCCCCTTGGGACCCCCCAGGGTCACTGACCATGGCGGGAGGAAACCCTTGAGGGGACTGCTTGGCCCCCCCCATCCCTCTTTCCCCATCCCATGGGTCCATTCCTCCTTCCTCCACCCAAGACCTTTGGGCTGCATCCAAATGACTCCGTTTTCCCCGGGTCCTCGTGGCTGCGGCTCCGGCTGTGTCCCGGGGGCTGCCGGGGGACAGTGAAGCCTTGAGCCTGGCGGGGGCCAGGGTAGTCCTGGTGTCGGGGCTGGGCTTGCCATGCCCCGCTGGGTCGGGGGCCATATCCAGCCCCCGCTGACCCAGGTCCCCTCTTGGTTTGTGGCAGCTGGAGGAGAAAGCGGAGCTCAACGCGGCTGTGCAGGTGCTGCCATTCCAGCGGGAGGACAGGGACGTGGCAGCTGACACGGTGTGCGACGTGGCGGGCTGGGGCACCATCACCCACAGCGGCCGCCGGCCGGACAAGCTCTACCAGGTGGAGCGGCCGGTGATCAGCCGCGACGTCTGCAACCACCGCACCCGCCACGACCACACCATCACCGAGAAGATGATGTGCACCGACTCCCGCAGGAGGGACACCTGCAAGGTACCACTCGCCCCCGTCTCCCGCCCCCTCCTTTCCTGGACACACCTCGGCCGGACCCATGGGCTGGGAACCCCCTCAGGTGTCTGGGAGCAGGGCAGGCGGTGGGGAGACCTGCAGCCTGGAGGAGGTGAGGGTGTGGGGCTGCACCCCCAGAGTGATAGGGGCTCCTTGCCCTGTGCTGGGTGCTGCAAAGCAGCTCTTGTGAGTCTGGAGGTGGGGATGAGGCCACGGGCACAACCCCATGTGCCCCAAGGGCACCCACCGATGGGTCTGCTGGGATGACAGGGGCCACCCTGAAAGCCCCCTCACCTGCCCCACCACGTCCCGGCAGAGCCAGGGATCTGGGCTGTCAGCCGAGCAAGGAGAGGAGCCAGGGCTGGTGAGGGACAGGGGTGACCCCGACCCACAGCTCCTGCGGGTGAAACCCATGGCTGAGAGTACCTGTGCCCCACCGAGCCCCAGCTCCGTGGGGGGGAGATGGAGCCACGAATCCTGGTCATCGCTGACGAGCCTTGGTTCCACAGGGAGACTCCGGTGGCCCCCTGGTCTGCAGCGGGGTGGCCGAGGGGGTGGTCACTGCCGGCTCCCGCGTCTGCGGCAACTACAAGAAACCTGCCATCTACACCCGCATCGCCCCGTACGCGGCCTGGATCGACAGCGTCATGGCCTCCGCGGCCGGGGAGGGGGACACGCACTGAGCCGTCCCCAGGGACCCGGCTCCACACCACGGCTTGCTGCTGCCGGCATGGCCAGAGCACCCACACTGCCGCCCGGGGAGAGCCCCACCGTCGAGCACGGGGGGCTGCCACTGACCCCCCCAAAGCACCACCCCACGCCAGAAGGAAGACTGGGCTGGGAGAGCACCAAGAAACTGGGGGACATGGGTCCCCGGCCATGGCCTCCCCTGGCAAAGTGTGGGGCCCGGCTGGGGGAGGGCGGGGGGTCAGAGCCCCCCGCGCTGGTGGAAGGCACAGGCTTTGCTGACCGCGCCATAACGCTGACCGCGACCCGCTGCAATAAAGCCATGATGATTCCTGCAGGCAGGACCGTGGCGGGGTCTGCGTGGGAGCCCCTGCCCGGGGCGGGGGGGCACAGGCAGCAGCAGGAGGAGCTGGACATGGGGGGGGGGGGGAGATGATGAGGCTGAGCCTGTGGGGACGGTGCAGCCAGGACCCCCCCATGCTCCCCTCCGCGACCACATTTGGAGGGACCGCCATCCCCTCCTGCGCCGTATGCTGAGACCCCCAAACTCACTGCTGTGGGTTCTCGGCCCCAGCTCTGCCCCGGAGCAGGCTCTCCTGGTGGGGCACACCGCCCCCCCAGCACCTCTCCCACCCCCGAGCACCCCCAGCCCATCAGCCCCGGGGGGAGCAGGGGACACCTCCTGTGGCGGGGTGACGATAAGGCGCGGAGCGGGGCCTCCCGCAGAGCCGTTGTGCGGCCATTCCTTAGAGCAGGACCTGCAAAGCGCCGATGAGGCAAAGGGCGGCACCGGCCCCGCGGCGGGGGGCAACCAGGCCGGGCAGGACCCGTGCCAGGACCCTCCATCCCCGTCCCCGGGGCCATGGAAGGGCAAAGGGGGCTGGGGTGGGAGACGCCTGCACTCGGCTCGGGGCCTGTGCCCGTTTTCAGGGGGGAGGCAGAGCCCCCCTTCCTCTTGCCACTGCAGGAGAGACCCCCTCCAGCCCCGGGAGACTCCGGCACCGCCACTGCCCTGGCAGGTCCTTGTCCTGTGTCCCCCGTGGTGGCAGGGCCAGCGGGCAGAGGGGCCCCCTGCCCTCCCACAGACGGGGGTCCCCAGGCCCTGGAGGGAGGGGGGTCAGGGCGAAGGCAGGAAGGAGCAGACAGGGAACCACGAGACCTTTCCAGGGTCCCCATCCCGGGAGCGGGGCAGTGGGATGAGGAGCCATGGACACGGGGCAGGATGGGGTGATGGGGCGACGGGGCAGGCCAGAGCTCAGCCGGTGCCTCCAGGAGCTGCTCCCAGCCCCCCGGGTCCATGGGGGGTGAGAGGCGACGGGGGGACACGAGCTCCCGTCCTCCCGCAGAGGCCGCCCGGTCCCCGCAGCGAGGCAGCAGCCATCAAACATTAAATAACCCCAAACCCCTTCTCCGAGAAAGGGGAGATTAACGAGGGCCCGGGTTGATTACTGTTTTACTTGCAGGGGAAAGGAGCCTTAACAAGAAGTTGTAGTTTCCTAATTAGCCATTTGATTTTCCTTAATTACCAGAAGAATAGCAAGGCAGAGACCAGCTCCGTACAGCAGAACATTAAACGGAGCTGAGAGACAAGCTCTTTGCCACAGCTCAATTTTTCACTAATAAATGAAATGCAGTTCCAGAGGGAAGGGAATACACAGAAATCGGCGTGTTCTCTCCCCGGAACGGTCTCTGGGGACTGAAATGGCTCTCTGGAGCCTCCTGCTCCAGCCCCGATGCCAGAGGCCACCAGCCATCGAGCAGCCAGGCTCCCACGGACAGGTCCTGCCCCACTTAGGCTTCCAGCCTGTGCCAGCCCCACGCCCGGACAAACCCGGAGCAACCGCTCCAAGGAGCTTCCACCGTCTGTAAGTGCCAGAGCTGATGGGGCCAAGGCAGCCACAGCCCACTGGCCGGGGGGCTGCAGGGCTCCCCTCGGCAATGGAAAGCCCACCCCATGGACCAACGGGCCCTAGAGAGTGCAGCAAGCAGAGACCAGTAGCCAGGGCATCCATCCCAAGAGCAAACAGCCAGGGATGCCACATCCCACAGGTCCCACAGCGTTAGCACCGTTAGTTTGCAATTTCTGACCAACAAGGACGCTGGGTGAGGTGGCTGCTCAGCACCAGCTGATGCTGGAGATTCACAACCATCCCAATGAGCTGATGTCTTCTCCTCCTGTGTCCACAGTAATCTGACAGAAGCAAGTAATGTTAATTTCCCTTCCAATTTTGCCAATGACAGCTCCTTTCCTAAGAGATGCAATTAACAGGCTTTCCCCCCTCGTCTGTTCCTGCATCAGGTGCTGCACGACCAAAGTCACACAAAAGACCACTGAAGTTTGCAAAAACAACCAACCATTCTGTACAAAATTAAGGGAACTTTTATTTACAAAAGAGGTGCTGGTTCAGTGAGAGTCGAGCAGAGGGTTTGCTCAGGGAGCAACAGTTCCTGTTCCCGCTGCTCCAGCCAGGGAAGCGATGGCTCTGATGGTGGTATCTCCATCAGAGGGGCAGGTTCTCTCAACGGAGGGAGAGGCGCAGGGGAACAGGGGGTTCCCAGCCCACGCGGCACTTCCCCAGCAGTGCAGCAAAGGACGAACACGAGGAACCAGGAATTCGCTCCCCTTTCACCAGGGACGTTGTCTGTTCACCCCCAGCCACCCCCGTCACCCCCCTCTGCCTGGGCAGGGGCTCAGGCCAGGGCCTGGACATGGGGGCTCTGGCCTCCCCAGGTGTTTCCCCACCAGGGCCCTCTGCCACCCCCTTCCCGCTCTGCCCTGCGAGAGAGGAAGAGCTCCCTCCCCGCTTTTGTACAGCAGGAGGATCAACGCAAGAAGAGCAGCAGCATCGCAGCCCGTCTTGCAGCCAGCGCTCTGGAGGGCTCAGAGGAGCTGCCGTCCCTTTGTCCCTGACACCTGCGGGGAAGGAAGCTCCAAGCTCTTCCATCCCCCCCTCAGGAGTAGCTGAGGGGCATCCTCCTCCACAGCCCCCCGCACAGGCAGTTCTTGATCCAGCGCTGCTCCCACTGCTTCACCGCCGTCACCTTGTTGGGCGATTTCAGCATCGTGACGCACCCGCACCTGGAACGAGAGGGAGCTGCAGCCGGGGCCGGGAGGGAATCTGCATGGAGCACCCAGGGAGCGAGGAATCCGGGGAGGAAACCAGCTTTTGTCATCTGCAGGGGATGTTTGTGAGCCCTAAAACCCAGCTGAAACCACGCGAGCAATTATCCGAAGGGAGGTTATCAGGTTGTCTTCAAGACAACAGCCCCCAGCTGCTATTTATACAGAAAACAGCAGACAGTCAGCTTGGAGAAACGATCTGCTACAGAGACTTTCTATTAAAACCAATAATTAAAGCTAATTCAATCACATGATGAGATGGATGTTTGCTCCCTGCACCATTGTTTTGAAATACAGGCTCTTTTGTGAGGGTGGCTGAAGAGGACGGCACAAAGGGACTTAGAACGCAAGCCTGGTTTGAAAGACGACCCAAAAATGGCACTGTGGATCCTGTGATTATTCCCTCTCACCAGCTCCTCTCCGAGAGCACAAGTAGTTTCATTTAAAGACCAGACCTGCTAAACGAGCTGAGGATCTCTCATCACTCCTACAGGCCAAATTCTGGTTCCATTTACGTGCGCAGCCCGACGGCTCTGGGGTTTTCCTGCTAAGGCAATCTCGTGTTTATCCCGGGATGCACAATCCAGCCCTTAGATGAAACCACTGGCAACGACGAACATGGCTAATTCTCACAGGGATGGGGGTACTTTGTGCCGGGCAAAGCAGTAAGACGTTTAACCTAACAGCCATACTGCAGTGACCCCACAGCGACGTGCTTTAAGGATCTCGGTTTTCCAGGATAGGGATTTGGATTTGCCTTAAACACAACCACAACAGCTTCCCCCCTGTGCCAGGGGCAGCGCCAAACACACCAAAAGCCTTGTTATAGAAGCAGCCTTTCCTCCTGCAGCCGCAGTGAGCATGAAATGTTACTGGGATACCAGCGAGGGTGGGAAACAGAGACTGAAAGAGCTTTTGAATGACAAAAGGCAGAGTTTGGGTTTCTGCCAGGGCCTCCTCCCGGAGGGATGGCGCTGGTGGCTCACCTGGTGCAGGACTTGCATTCCTCCGTTGGGTACGCGCCCAAATGAAGCCGCCTCAGATGATCGATTTTGGGCTGTCCGGGTGCCCTGGGGAGGAAGAAGAAGGGGAATGTTCTAGAATATTGCTTTCTAAAAGCTGTTTCCAGGACGGCGAGCAGTGTTTCAGTGGCCAGCATGACACGGGCTTTGACTACCCAGTCCCCGAGCACCAGGGGACTCAGGACCACACTGACATGAACCCAATCACAAACTAGAGCTTTCCCTCCACTCCATTTGCCTTCTCTTTTCAACACTTTAAATCCCCACCACATTCCAAGTTAAGAAATGAATTCAGCAGAGCAGAGAGAACAAACAGCTCTTGGGTCACGCCTGCGAGTGGATGAGCCAAAAACCGCAGGCTTTTGTCGCAAACACACTGACCTCTCCCAGCTGCAGAGATCCCAAAGCCACCCCTTCCCACTGCACCACTGGCTCCTTTAGGCCTCTGTACCTGACAAAGGCATCGAACTGGGAAGAGACAGTGTGACCAACAAGCCCAGGAGCTTTCCCGAACTGCAGCCGGACCAGCTGCTTGTTCTGCAGTTTGCTGATAATGCCGTCGTTGATGGGCAACCAGTCAATATTGGGAATGAGCAGCTGGCTGGGGAGGAGGCAGCACTCGTCTATCAGGGTATCATCTGGCTCCGTTATGTGATTTTCCTCACGACCTGCGTGGAAAATAAAGCAAAGAGAGAGAATCAGCAGGATCTTTACATTTCTCATTTAGAGATTGGGGGAACTGCACAGTTTCCTCCTCCACCCGCCAACACAGCACTGAAAACAATAAACTTGGCAGCTGTAACTTGCCCTTTCTAAACACTCCAGGCATGCTCAGAGCTCACTCCCTGCAATTATTCTTTTCACACACAATCCACATCAAGGAGGGATTCTTTTGTTCGGGGAGACCAGCAAACACTTACAGCACAGCCAGAGCTTCGTCAGGAGCCTAAAGAGGAGGGACATGCTGTCCTGGGTGTCGGAGGTCGCTGTGTAGACGGGGAGGCAGCTGGGCTTCAACAGCCCCCAGATCCGGATCACCACCATCAGCTCCCTGAACATGCCCAGGGAGGCTCCATCCCGCAGGAAGCTGTGTCCTGGCCGCACTGGGGAGCCCTGCCAGGGGGAAAACAGCCGAGATTTGGATTTCCATGCAGCTGCCGGAGCCACTGCTCCGTTTTCAGACAACCCCTCTTTTCGAGCGCCGCAAGCCCGCAACGTGCTCTGCCAGAGGCCGCCAGGGAGGCCTGAGGCACACGGGGGCTCAGGAGAAGCTTAGACAAGTCACACAGCTACTGAGCTGCTTCTCTGAACGTCACTGCTGGTCCATCACCAACTCCCAGACGGGCACAGAACGGCCCATTTTGTGTTTCTGCTGTTTCTTACACTCTTCTCCCCAGTGTCGGTTTCAACAGGACACTGGGGTCATCTGTGACTCGGCCAAAGCCACCCAAACACTGCACACAGGTGTTTTTTTGCCCCTCTGGCCCATTCCCAGCCTCCAGGCCCTCACCTGGTTGGGCAGACTGGCCAGCAGGTACAACACAAAGTCCCCCACCCACTGGATGAGCTGCTGCAGGGACTGCAGCGTGGTCATCTCCAGGACAAACTCCTCTGTCTTCAGGTTAATCATCACCTTGTCAATGTCTGAAACGGAAGTGAGACATCTCTTGGCTCAGGAAGAAGATGGATCCAAACTTCACCCCTGTCCCTGCTGCGCCAGGAGAGGTCACCCTCCTCTTCCTCAAACCCCGGGAGTTACTATGAGACCCTGACACTTTATATTGAACCTAAAAGGGGAAGGATCTGACCCAAACCACTCCGAAGGCAGTGCCCAATGTGAGCAATCGCTACCTATATCCGTGATCTTGGAGCAGATCTCAGTGAGTCGGTCCCCGGGGCTCTTGTCTGGGGTGTTCAGGAAGTGGGGGCGCAGCAGGGATTTCAGGGTGCAGCTAATGGCGATGAGGAAGAGCTTGGCGTGGTAGTCGCAGACACGGGCTATGGTGCTGGAGGAGAGCTTGCAGAGAGACGCCTTCATGGCAACGATGCGCGTGGAGAGGACCTGATTGACGGAGAGACACCACGAAAAATACAGAAGTAAAGGCAGAATTAGAATAAGCTCATTAAAGCAAGCTGCTTTATTCTCTACTCTCTGTTCTTGCCACATGAATGACAGCAATAGTGGATGCTGTTCTGTGCATGTACAAACAGTGCTCCTGTTCCCAGAATCTCTGCCAAAAATAGACTTCTCCATCTCACAAGAAGCTTCCAACAGGTAGAGACCCATTAATATTAGTGACAATGAACACGGTTTAACTGGAGGCTCTTCACACCTTGAGTGCTGCTCGAGTAGCGTAGAGACAGCGCATCCAGGCAGAGCCGTCTGCCTCCCGAGCGCTGGCAAGGACTACTCCCTCCTCCCGGTCACCAAGCCCCACCGTGTGCCCACCCTCTGCAGTGAGCCCCCCCAGACCTGCTGCAGGGCTGCGTTCTGGCGCATGTACTCCTCGTGCAGCTTCTCCACCAGATTCTGCACCATGTTGGGCTGGACGTGGAGCAGGATGTCCCACCAGTCGTAGCCGGTCACCATGCAATACTCCAGCAGGAACAGCAGGTGACGGAGGGACATGTTCATGTCCAGCACGTGGCCCATGGAGGGGGAGATACGGAGCATGCTCAGCTGAAGGGAGGAGGCAACAGAAAATCTGCATCAAGAACTGGATGGAAAACATTCCACAGAGCTGTAACACAACACAGGGCCAACTGCTCCTCGACCCCAACCCACAGATACAATTGCTGCACCAACAGGATACACCCCTTCTTGTTTAACATGGATCACCCAGCTGGAAGTAACATTCCCAGCATTTTCCTGGGCAATCCATCACCTCTTGGAGAGACAAAGAGAGAGCCTGGGTGAGAAGACCAGAGCACAATACCTTCCCGTGACTGTCGATGCCAGCCAAGGCCAGAGACGTCCAGGAGAGCTGCATGGCTTTGAAGTGAACCAGGGGACCAGCAGTTCGCTGCCTTTTGATGGTCTGCTCGTCCACCGGGCGCTGGGAGGAGGAGCCGTAGAAGACAGCCATCATTTGCAGGGACAGGCGATGAACAATGTGGACGCTGCCATCGTGAAAAGCCAAAGCCAGACCTGGGGAGAGAAGACACCCGAGGCTGAGAGACTGCTCCCCTGTAACCATACCGTTTATTCTGAATTCTTCCTCCGGCTACACAGCTCAGAAGATGAAGAAGGGAAAGTTTCAGGCAAAAGCTACACATTTAGGAGAAAGACAATGGACACTCCTTACCCAATCCAGGGAAGAATTTGGTGTCATTTGCCACCTTCAGATCGGTGTTGGTCAGGGAGATGGGCAACTTGGGCAGGGCCACAGCTGAGACCCGATCCAAGTCGTTGGTGGCAGAGAGAATCCGCCACTTCAGTATCATGGGCTGCTTGTCACCAACTGTGAAAAATAAGTAACGTGAGACATCTCTCCCCAAAGAGATCAGAAAATACACCCCCCACCCATTCCTGCCCCCCTCCTCCTCCCCAACCAAGCAGGATTACAGATCACGCACTGAGTATTTGTTCATTCCACCAGATCCGTGTATTTCCCTCGTATTTCCCTATTTTTTTTCTGACCTCAGTAATTGTACAAACAACGGCTTGTTTTGCTAAGTCTCTTTTGATGGAAGGCTCTGCTGCTAGCAATTAAAAAAAATCCTTATGTACAATAATTCTTTATATTTCACTGGAACAAACTGCATAATTTGATTTTGTTCTATCTGAGATCAGGTGCAAACCCAGGAAGACTGGACAGCCCGATGGAACTAGCGCTGCTGCATGATCTGTTTCCTTCAGACAGCTCAGCTCGCTCGGTTCTCAGCGGGGAGAGCAGTTCCACAGCACAGCACAGAAAATGCCTTTTATTGAGTGAAAGTAACAATCAAACCACTTCCTGGAAACCAGCAATTTTCTGCCTAAGATGCAAACAGATGGAACAGAGCATGTGACTGAGAACACCTGAAAAACAAATACAGGATTCTGGATAACCCCATATATGTGATAATGGCTGTGAGCACCTGTCCTGCGTTCTCACTTAGTCCTCGCTCCTATTTTTAAGAATGTCCAGTGCAGAAACTCACCCACAGGGGAGATTTGCTGGAAAATGTTATTGACCGGCAAACCCTCCTTCCGCAGAGACCAGCACTCCACGATGCTGCTGTTCTGGTTGGAAGCACAAAGCAGCACCTGCAAAGCAGAGACCCACGCTGCGGCCACGTGCCCCGACTCTGCAATGGGGAAAGACACTGTCCCCTCGCGTTTTCCACCCCTCTCTCTCTGCTCCATTTCGAGGCTCCTTCTAATTAATTTCTATTCCACCAGTGAAAAGCAGAGGGTGGTATCGGCAATACGTAACGGCAAAGTCCCCAGCTGCAGCTGGAAGGAAAGAGAGGCAGAACTCTGCCACGTGCTGTCACAGCCTCTGCCTCACCACATCACAAACCATCTCGTCTCCCGCCAGCCTGTGACCTGCTGATGCCACTCACACATGTGGGGAACTAAACGGAAAGGGAAGGGCAGGAACCGAACCGAGCGCAAAGTCGGAGCAGGCACCGTGTCCAACACGGCACTGCGTCCCAGACAGGGGAGGGAAGAGCAGTTCGGCCTCACCGAACCACTTTGCTTTCCAGAATCGCATTATCAATCCCCTGGCAAATAGAGTTAAGCCACTAAGTTAAGTCACGCAGATGAAGAGCTCCAAGTGTTCTGGAGAGGGGCTGCTTTGAAGCCAAGACCAAAAGATGAAAGACTTCCCATCCCAGAACCTCCTGGACAGCCCAGCAGAGCTTCCCTAACAGCCAGTGCCAGAGCCGGAAAATAAACAAAGCAAAGCATAATCAGGCTAACGAAGGACCGGGCTTTTCCAGGAACTGGAGGGCTCAGCCATTACACCCCTTTAAGTGCAGCCTGCGTGACAGCACCACTTCCAGAAACAGCAGCTAGAAACGCAAAGGGCATCTCAGGACGCTGTCGTTCACCTCCAGAGCCATGTGGGGAAGCCAAAGGTGGCGCAAACAGCTCTTTCCTTGCTGCTACTCATTTAACTCCTACTTGCTTTAACAGCATCTGCTCACCTGCTCTGACATGTCCCGGGCAAGGAATTTCAGGTGAGTGATCGCTGGGTACTTGTCTTTGCGGGCAGGGTCCGTGGTGCAGCGCATGAAGAGGGAAGGCAGGATTTCGGTGTCTATTTTGCATTTCTCATTCACCACGCTGACGCAGACTTTGTAGAACTGGACAGGGGAGGTGCTGCTGCCATCGGACGTGGCCACCACGATGTTCCCCCCACCCGTGAAGGCAACATCAGCCAAGGCGACGCGACAGCGGAGGCGGCACAGGCTCTCTGTGGACGTCAGCACCTGCCCGTTGGGCTTGAGGAGGGAGACCGTCACCAGCCCACTGATGGTCACAGCAATCCAGCCCTCCATGGGCTTCCCGCCAAACAGCGTCAGCGATGGAGAGAACTTGACCCTGGAAAACTTCTCGCCAAAGTTTGACGCTCCAGACTGTGAACAAAGGTCCACAACACAAAGACGTTTGCACCCGATGCCCCCAGCGCGCTCCAGACCGTGGAGCTCTCCTCATTAAGCCACTGCAGAGCTAAAGGGTCTAACGAGGGCACCGAGCTCCCACACCCAGCCCTGCTACATGACCCCGGAGAGGCCCCTTTGCCCCAGGCCAGAGTGGTCCCAGCCCCACAGGAACACGCCAGCCCCTCGGGAAATCTCTCCGAGCACCCAACAGAGCTCCAGCCTCACATATGGGGACTGACACTCCCTTTCCCTTTCCGGGGCCAAATCCAGCTCCGACACCCACCCGCTGCACAACCCTTCACATCCCTGGGCCTCGGGTTGTCCAGCACTAAAGAGAGGGAAAGGCTTCTCTCTGTGGGACACTCTAAGAGTTAATGACTAAAATAAAATTAAGTAGGTAACTTCTACTTGGCAGACTTGCACTTTTTGAGTGTGACAGAATTAGACACGTTCCTAAACAAGCCGCTTATCTCCACACACATACGGCTCCCATTCCCCAATCCCTGCATCAAACCTCAGGACCTTGAATACGTTTCTTCTAAAATACTACTGGTAGGCAAAGAAATGCTTTTATCTCCAAGGAACTTGAAGCACCAGACAGAGGAAAACACATTTAAAGCATTAAGAGAAACAAGGCATCCAACCCCCACTGAAATTGAGCAGGAACTAGGAATCTGACTTCTCTTTTTTCCTGGAAAACTTTCCCCACTCAACCTACCCAAGGCCACGGATGAAGCCCAGAGCAGAGGGAAACACAGACAGGGGTTTCCCAAGCTCTTTGCTCAGGACCAGGCCCAGCCTTCCCGACCAGATCCCCTGCAGAGCCGGGACAAACCTTTTCCACATGCAGCGCCAGCTTCACGCCGTTGTGCAGCCAGGACAGGGCCACAACCGGGTCCCCTTCCACCATGCTGCCCACCGTGTTCTCCCAGCTGTTGGCCAAGTGGTCGGTCATGCTCCAGCACTTGATGTGCCCGTCCGCGTCCGCCGAGAGCAGCCGGGAGCCTACAACAAGGGCACCTCGTAAGAACCAGGGGATACAGCCAAAAAATCAAGCCAGAAATCAAACCAGCCCAGTGTGTTCGGAATGGAGAGAGCCAATTCACGTCTGCAAAGCGACGGACAAAATCCCTCTCTGTGACAAACCGTGTACCCTTGTGCTAGGAAACACACACACACGAAGGGTGGGACAGCGGGTAACGAGGAGGGATCCAAGCTCACCTGACTGATCCCACTCCAAACACGTGATGACTTCAGTGTGGCCAGAGTTAACGGAATAGACGTCCCAGGGATGCTCAGTGTCGATGATATGGACCATATGGGTGAGATCTGCACAAAAAGGTAAGTGAGAGCCTCAGCTGGCGCAGGGCAAGGCAAAGAGTATTTTCCATCAAGCAATTTCAGGAAGGAAAACAACTGTGCTTGGCAACTCAGGCGAGGCACCAGATACCAGGGCAGAGCTTGCCCTGCTTTAGCAGAGAGAGAACCGCTCCCCAGCAAGGAAAACACCCAATAAATCTAAGGAGTGGAAGGGAAAGAAAGAGCGCAAGTTTCCTGTGTTGAAAGGTGAGAGATTTCAGGGAGAAGGTGAGAGATTTCAGGGTCAAAGCAAAGCACAGCCTCTCTGCGGTTCCCAGTGGCAGGACTTGCCTAAACACACCGTGAGTCTCCAGGAGACATTACCCAACCTTCCACAAGCACACCGTACCTTTTTCCTCCTCATTTTTGAGGTCTGTGGTGAAAGCGATGAGGTTACGGCAGGACCACGCGCACACTAAGGGAATGGAAGGGCAGTGGTTGCTCTTCGGCTTTTTCTCCCACTCGCAGACATAGGCCAAGTCCATGGCCTTGGGACCCCGCAGGGAGGGAACGGCCCTCGCTCCTCCCTGGAAGCAAGAAACGGCCAATCCCACGGGCGTCAGGCCGCAGGCAGAACCCCGGTCACACCGGCTCCCCACCGAGAAGCGCCCTCGGCACCCGGGGGGGGGCGGAAAGGGCAGCAGCCCCCGGCTCCCGAGGGGCAAACGGGGACCCCAGCCCCCAGCGGTGTGTCTGTGGGGGGGGAAGTGCGGCTCCCCGGAAGGCGGGTGGGAACAAGCCCCGCAGCGGGAGGCCCCGGCGCCCCCCGCGGCCTGTCCCTCACGGCGGGGGGAGCCGGGCCTGCCGGAGGGACGAGGCGAGGGAGGCCCCGCGGGGGGAGCAGAGGGCTCTGTCCGCCGAGGCACCGACTCAGCGGTGGGGGGACTGTGTATGGGGGTCCCGGTCCCTCACGGGGGGGTGGCGGGGGTGTGTGTTGGGGGGTGGGGGGGGTGTTCCGGTCTCTCACACGGGGGGGGGGGGACGGGACTGTACGGCCCAACTCACCGGCCCGCGCCACCGCCCGCCGCGTCCCAGGACCCCGCCCCGCCCCTGCGGGCTGCCCGCGGTGCGCCTGCGCCCCGCCCCGCGCGCTCAGGCAGCGCCACGGACACCCCGGACCCGGGGGGCCCTCAGAGCTGGCGGGGAGAGAGCGGGGGGAAGGCCCAGTCAGTGGGTCTAATTTGCATAGACTCCTACCCAGAACCCACCGGTGAAGAGACAGCAAATAGAACTTGCAAAATTGGGAAATTTTGGTAAAACCGAAGGGAAGGAGGGTTGATAATATGGGGAAAAATTTGAAGAAACTCTAAGAGGTGTTTATCCAGACTACAAGAAATCACCCTGTCTGTAGATAGAAATATTTCTGGAACCTTAAATACCGTCGCGGGGGCCCTGTTGTTCGTGCTCGCTTCGGCAGCACATATACTAAAATTGGAACGATACAGAGAAGATTAGCATGGCCCCTGCGCAAGGATGACACGCAAATTCGTGAAGCGTTCCATATTTTTGGCCCCGCACCCCTCCTTTAGCCCACAGCGCCCGAGGGAACGCCCGGTCCCCCTCCCAGCCACCTCCCCATCACACAGAGACAGAGTCGCAGCACGGGAGCACCCTGCTTTATTGTTCCTGAGCCCCCCGCCCGAGCCACGCAAGCCAACAAGGCACAGGGTGTGCTGGGGACAGCCCGAGGGGGGGCCCCTGCCCGGCCCCGGCAGCACCAGGGGCCAGGTCAGAGCAGGTACCCCCCCCCCGCTCACTTGTGAGCAGCCCTGGGGACACAGGGAGACCCACAGACTGCCCCCACGGCAGCCAGAGCCCCAATGGGGCAGACTGTGCTCCTCCAGCACACACACACACACACACACACACACACATATATATATACACACACATTAAAAAACACTATTTACATTTAAAACCAGCCCCTCCCCCATAGTGCAGGGGACAGGGTGCTGCTGACACACCAGCGCGGGAGAGCCCCTGCACCGCACCTGAGGGGGGCTGAGCCCCCCCCGGGACACCCTAGGACGGGCTGGGGGGCTGGTGTGAGGCTGGGGGTGCACGGCGAGGCAGGGAAGGCGCGGGCCCCCCAGGCCCTTCCGCCGGCTCAGCGCTTGCTCAGCACCCGCCAGGAGATGTTTCACCGCAGAAAAATCTGGACCGACATCACCCGCGGAGCGTCGGTGCCAGAGGGGGGGGTTTGGCCCAACCCCATTTTTTTTTTTTTTAAAAGCACCTGGGCTATAAATAGACACACAAACAGTTCCGGGGGAGCCGCTCCGGATGGGAAGCAGCGCAGCACATTGGCACCGGCACGGCTGCACCCGGAGCGTGGCAGTATCTGGCAGGGCCACGCTACGGGGGTCCGGGAGCCCCCCGCTCAGCACCATCAAGCATCTGCTCTCGGCAGTGGGGAAGGGATGAGGACGGGGCTGGTCCTGGGAAGGCCGGAGCGAGGGGATGGCGGGGCTGGGAGAGGCCGGGAGCGGAGGAAGGCAGCCGTCAGCGCGCCAGGCGAGGGGCAGGGCGTCCCTCAGGGGGCATCAGCTCATCTGCCCCAGGTAGTCCGAGAGCAGGAGCTCAGGGGGCAGGAAGACGCGGTGTTTGTTGCTCACTTTCATTTGACGTTTCCCTTCAATGTCCGAACCTGGGGGCAAGAGGGAGCAGTTAGCACATCTCCGTCCCCACCCTGGGTCCCAAACTCGGCATTCCCAGCCCCAACCACCTCCCCACCAGCACAGGTTCCTCCACGCTCGGCAAAGGCAGCGACTGTCCCCCTCCCCAGCCCCCTCTACACATCCCTGCTGGCACCACGGGCCCCACATCATTAGAGCTCTCACGCTGTTTTCCACCAGCAGCTGCTAATGAAAGGCTCAGCGGCAGAGACTCCTCCACAGGGACGGAGCCCGGTGCCCCCTCCCCTGCCTTGGCAACCAGACCTCCCAGGGGCACGGCCACGCTCTGCGGGAGGAGGCAGCAGCCGCGGGAGAGGGAGCCCCACGAGCAGCCTCCAGCTTTGGGGCACCAAAACCCTGCACCGAGAGCAGAAATGGCAGCGCTGCTGCAAACGAGACCCCCCCAGGCAGAGCTGGGCCTGGCCACCACCCTGGCTGCTGGACTTCAGCCCCCAGCAGTGGCCGACGTTGCCCACTGGCCACCGGTGCAGCGGCGTGAGCCCAGCTCAGGCTCCCGAGGAGGAGGGAGAGCGGGGTTATCTGTGAGTCCCAGCGCAAGGTGGGGCCCGGAGGAGGGAGGGAGGAAGAGGCTGAGCTGGAGAGGAGAGATAGTGATGAAGAGAAGGGAAAAACAAAAACAACCCCAAAAACCAAACAAACAAGGAAACCCGAGGCTCTTACTGGCAGAGACGAGGTCCATGTACTGGCAGAGCGCATGGAGCAGGAGTCGCTCGAAGCTGGGGGAGACGGGGACAGGGTTAGAGCCAACGCGCCTCAGACCCACATCTCCCAAGTGTCGCCCACCCTCCTTCCTCCCACAGACCAGAGTCGGGGAGCACAAAGTGCCACAAGCCCCTGGGCAGGGACCCCCGAGCGCATCCCTCCTTTGGGGGCTCCACAGGGGCCAGTGTCCCCAGCCAGAGACCCGAGGCTGGGGGGTCTCATCGGCTCCCAGAGGCCCCCCTGCAGCCTGGGGCTCCTCTGGGGCGCAGGGAACCCACACGAGCAGCCCCCCTGCAGGGCAGTTTGCTCCAGCCACGGTGAGCAGGGAACCCAAGTGTGCGTGCACACAGCTCAGGACCCCGGCTCCCACTCCATGGGGGGCAGCGATGCCCCACAGAGCTCCAGGGGGAGAAATACCTGTTGTCCATGAGCGCGGTGTAGACGGAGTGAGGGGTGACGGAGAAAAAGGCCAGCAGCTCCTCCTCCAGGCCCTCCAGCGTCCCCTGCAAGGAGAGGCAGGGGCTGTCAGCGAGGAGAGGGAGGTGTCTGGACCCTGTGGCACCGGGTGAGGGCAAGGAGCCAGGCAAGGGGAGCTGGCATTTCCCACGTGTGCCCCAACGTGGGCAAAGCCACCTGCCCCACACAGCTCTGCGCCCCTCGCAGCGCCCGCGTTTTGCCTTTGAATTGCAGCTGCCCCAGCCACGGGCACTTTGTCACCACAACCACCTGCCCCCACCACGTCCCCACAGCCCCAGCATGACAGGGAGCGACTCCCGACTTCCACAGCCCCGGTAATTCCCGGGGAATTACTGCCAGCAGCTCCCAGGCAAGTCATCTGGATGCGAGACGGCAGGAAGGCAGGAGGAGAGGAGACAACTCTCCTCTCCAGCCCCGAGGCAGGGAGGAATCTGTCCCCTGCCAACTCCGTACTCTGTGTGCCAAGGGCTGGCATCGTCCCTCACGCTCAGAGCGGCGGCAGCAGCCAGGAGAGCCTCGTGCCTCCCGTCTCCTTTTCTCCTGACAGGCAAAGATCAGCTCGATGCAGCTCCCCGGAGCACCGTGACCCCAGAGACAGGCAGCAGAAGCCAGTCTCATTTGAGAACAAATTGAGCAGAAGCCAGCGGGCAGGAGGAGCCGAGGCTGCTTTTAGAGACTCTAATTAGAGCAAGGAAAACAAACAGGGCAGGAAAACAGCACCACTGAGAAGAGGGAGCGGAGAGCCAGGCACCCCCGGGGCCCAGGAGGGCAAGTGTCTGGGCAAGCAGCGCGGGGGCTGCGCGTGGCAGCTTGGCTCCCTGAGCCAGGTGGCACGAGGCCACGCTTGTCTCTCCTTTCAGGCTTAATTGTCCGCTCAGTGGTTTATGCAGTCAAAATGCATTTGAGTTTTTTCCAAATAGCCCTGTGTGGACTGTTCTGAAGACCCCAAAGGCTCCACTGCTGCCCCCGTGGGCAAACATGCTGGGTTTCCCCCGTCACCTGCTGCTCATCGAGCAGAGACTGGGGAACAACCACGTAAAAGTGCTCTGTACCTACCAGAAACGTCTGAACTGAGCCCGGAAAACCCATCCGCATGGGAAGCTGAATGTCTGTTTGCAATCAGCCACCACTGTAGAGGTCAGATGAGAGCTGGAGCACATTCCCCAGGAGCTCATCTGAAATTGGGCACTGGTCTGGCTCGGTGACCGCATGTGGGGTCAGGGGACAGCCCTCGGGACGCGGCTCCGGACAGAGCTGCGTGTGGGGCACTGTCAGCCAGAGCCCTGCTTGCCCCCAGCCCCACCGCCCCCCAGTAGCCCCCGGCTCACCATGGGGATCCGGCCCCGCTTCAGGGTGGAGCGCAGGCGGCGGCTGATGCGCTGGAAGCACTCCTTGGGTGAGTAGGCAGGGTGCTCTGGAGCCGGCGGAGAGAGAACAGAGGGGGCTTGGACATGGCTCACACCCCCAGCACCCGCGGGACGGCTCTGGCCATCACCTCTCAGAAGGAGCCCAACGTCCCCCGACTGCCCCCAAGGACCCCAGCTGGTCACCTCCTGCGCTCCTGGACCTGCTCAAAGTCACCCCCAGACCAGCAACACCCTCCCCATCCAAGGAGCATTTGGAGGGTACGGAGATTTAGGGGTCTGCAACTGGGGACGGCTGCTGTGCCCACTGCCCCAGCCACCCCCCACTCCCTTCTGAAACCACGGTGTGGGGTCTGCCCAGCATAACTCCCCCCCAGCACCCCAGGGGTCAGCTCAGTGGTCCCCCGGCCCGGTGAGGAGTGGATGGCGCAGGGAGCGGGATGCAGCCCTCGGGGAAGAGCATCCTTCCTGAAACGCAGCGAGGGAGGAAAGGGAGAGGCTCTCCCCACCCCGCGTCCCCTCCCAGCACCTTTCCACTTGTCTTCATTCTTGACGGGCAGCTTCCTCTTGTGCTTCTTCCTGGCCTCCTCCTCCAGGTAGAGCAGGACTCGCTCTTGCTCTTCTCCCGACCGGTTCATGAAGTCGTTCCAGATCTGACAACACAAGCCACCAGGCCCCATCGCAGAGCTCCCCGAGGAGCACCCGGTGGTGCATGGCCACCCTGAGCCCCTACCCAGCATCTCGTGAGCCCCCTCCTCGCCCACCCATCCCCAGGGATGGCCCCGGTGGAGCAGGAACAGCAGTGGGGAGCGGGGAGGGAATGGGTGGGCAGAGCTCCGCAGCCAGGAGAGCCAGCACGGAGACAGACACCGGCCACAGCCGTGACCACCTTCTCCCCCGTCTCTCCAGCTCCTAACAGCCGCTCTGGGAGGAGAGCACTCGGAGCCAACATAAAGGTGTTTTTTTTACAGGTTCCCAGGAGCCCAGGTGCTGCCAGGGCAGCCCATCCATGCGATCCCGCCTCGCAGCCAGCTGGATGAGAGCAGAGCTCCGCAGAGCACACACAGCCCGCGCAGGCGGCCCCGCAGCCAGAGCCCTGAGCGTCACAGGCAGGAGAGAAGCCGGATTTCAAAACGCCCGGTTACAGAGCCGGTATCGCAACAGCGGCCGGGCAGCGTGAGGCAATGGAGGGGTTTGGCAAGGGGCCTGTTTCACAGGAAACGCTGCAGCGTTAATTGCTCTGCAGGTACAAGGCTGTACAGTGGGGCGCTCAGCAGTGCTCCAGGCACTGCTGGGGTGGCAGCAGCCTCTACTAAGGCTCTGAGCAGGACCCGGCCCTTGCACCGGACATTTGTGGGGATCCTCCACGAGAGGATCTGCTCAGAGATCTCCCACCCCACAGGCTGCAGGGCCAGGGGCCCCATGACCCGATCTCCCCCCAGGCAGGAGTTAGGGCACAGCAGCTCAGGCCAGGGAGGCAGAGGGCTCCTCGGGCTGGAGGGACAAGGTACAGACACCACGTCCTGCCGGAACTGCACGTGCCGTGCCAGGGTCCCCCCCGTGAGCCCCCACAGCCGCACCCACCTCCACATAGGTCTCGTTGTTACAGGCCTCGGTGAAGATGCTCGGGGTGGCCGAATGGGCGAGCTCTCCCTCGTCGCTCCCGCACTCATCCCGCTCCAGAAGCGTCATCAGGTAACGAGCTGGGGGAAGAACAAAGCCCCCAAGACGGGGGGCAGAGCCCTCAGAGACACCCTGCACCCCCATCTGCCACACAGCGAGGGGTTTAGGGGCAGTGGCCACCCACCCTGGGGCAGAGACTCAGAGCTTGCCCCAGATTCTTACTGTTCTCCAGCCTTTGCAGGCTCTTGCGCCCCTTGGCCCGGGGGGTGAGGTCTGAGTTGCGGATGGCCTTGTTGATATAATACTGCTTTCGCTTGGAAGGGGAGAACCTCTTGGACGGGGAGTCCTCCAGTGGGGGCAGGCAGTCCTCGATCCTCCTGTGGGGACACAGGACAGAGGGGACTGAGCTCACCCGAGACCCCCAGGGACAGGGAGCTGCCCGGAGAGAGCCCGCGGTGGGGGAGGCAGAGCATCAGCCATCAGCATTAGTGCAATTAGGAGGCACCGCATCCTCCTCCACGGGGCCCGGCGGCTCCGCTCACAGCACGTTACGCTGCTGAACCCCGGCTCGCTCCAAGGATCTGGTCTGTTTAAAGCAGCTGCACAATAGCAGTGAGATGTTGTGGGTAATTAACTCCACCAGCACATAAAGCGAGATGAAGAGATTAATTTCTGCGGAGGCAGAGGCTGGGGAGGGACTCCGAGGTGCCCCACGCAGCCTGACACCCGCTGCACCTCGTGTTTGCCATCGCCCAGCTGGAGGGTGCCATTGGAACCACCGGCACCATCCGGCCACAGGCCCCATCACCCGACCACCGAGGGCTGTGGGAACACCTGCCGTGGCCACACAATTACCGGCTGGGCCGGCCCTTCCCTCCAGACCGTTACTCCACCACCCCCCTGCCCCAGCAAGGGCTGGTTTCACTGGTTCTCCATCCTCTGGGGATGTGGCCAACAGGGCCCAGAGCAGACACCAGCCACCATCCAGAGTAGGCAACAGGCAGCGAAGCCTGCTGGCCCCAGAGCCCTCACTGCCCTAAAGCTACAGCCCCCGGGAGAAAGACTGCACCGCTCCCAGTACACCCGGAGGTGTTTGGCTCCTGTTAATAACATCTCCATGGCCAGGGCGTTACTTAGACACACACACACAATTCAGTGATGGCCATAACTTTGCTGATTCGTGTGAAAATCAAACCGAGTGATGAGCAAGAAGCTCCCCGGGCACTTAGCGCAACCGCTTGGGTTTCAAAGTTCACTAAAACTCCGCCAAAGACAGGAAGTTTCACTGTCTTTTCACTTGTTCTTTGCCCACTTGCATCGCAGCTTCCTCTCTGGGTCCTGTGGGTTTCCTTTAGCGCAGCACCAGGTGGGCGAGAAAACCACCACCACCAAATCAAACCCACCGGGCTGGCAGAGGAGCGGCAAGGCCCCCCCCTGCCACCGCAGCACCACCGGCTCACCCCTTCCACGGGGCCATGTCCCCGTGGCGTCCCCCCCTTTCCCTGGGGCTTGGGGGAGACCCGGTTCCGCAATCAGGCGCTGGCACCGCTGGTCCCCGCAGCTGGGGCAGAGCGGGGCTGCACTGGGCGATTACAGCCCGGGATGGCAGCCAGCTGCACACATACACCAAAGCCTTGATTTTTAACCCCCTCCTTCCCCTGGACAGGGGCAGTGACGTAGCCTCTGCTGCTGGGGCTGAGAAAAAACAACCTCTGGAGAGAAAACAGTGAGAGAGGTGGCCCTGAAAGAAATAAAAGGGACACACGTATCCCCGGTAATGACTAACAGACGGGTGGGGAGCTGTAACCCAAGCTGCAAACAGAGAGCGACCGGTGCTCGGGGATCAAGTTTTGATACAAAGGTGGTTTAAAAAAAAAAAAAAAAAAAGAAATCGGGGGAGTCACCTTACCACCGGCCCCAGTCCCGAGGCTGGAGTGCACGGAGCCCGGCAGCTGCCAGCCTGGCACCAGCAGGAGCCGGCACAGCTCCCCGGCACGGCTCCACCACAGACAGAGCCCTTCAGAGAGGAGTCCAGGGCAACGTGCGGTCAATATTTACCCTGTTTTCAATTGACGGGGGAGCCCTAACTCACAGCAGCAGGACAACGGGGAGAGCTCATCCTCATCCTCCAGTCTCTGCTGGAGGGGGGAAAAAAACCAGATGTTAAAAATAGCTGTGTGTCACCAGGGTGAGAGCACCCCCAGCGCTGCCAAGAACCCCCACTGGCAGTACAGGGACCCCCCTGGCCAGCACCAAGGCTTGGGCAGCCCCGGCTCCTCAGCAGCAGGACGGGGTGCCGGGCCACACGCACCTCTCGCTCCCCGCAGCCTCCAGGGCCATTCGTGGCAGTGCCGAGGTTGCCCAGCATGTGCTCAAGGCCTGGCATGGCGCCTCGGCGCCCTGTGCTGCCACGTCTGCCGGCGCTGGGCAGAGCCACAGGACTGATTTCCAACCCGGGAGACTCACAGGTGACGGTGACCTTAGGCCAGCGCCGGCAGAGCCGGGCTTTGCAGTGCCGGGTGCCCAGCCAGGGGCAAGCAGCCGCTCTCGGATGAGCTCCTCTCTCAGACCTACACCGGGACCTTCAGCATCGGGATGCCGTCCCATGCAAGCCACAGCCAGGCTGCCACGGCCACGGCCACCCCAGGGATCAGAGCACCACCCCGGGGTCCCAGAGCTCAGCCCTGGGGACCAGAGCAAACCCCGGCCCCGGGGGGACGGGCCCAGCCGCACAGAAAGGCTGGCGGCTTCCCCTCCACTTCTCATTTCCAGGCAAGAAACAAGAAGCCCCTCGTTCCCCGCCAGGAGATTTGTAACCAGTTCCTGTTATCAGATGGGGTGACTGCTCTGGGGAGGGGGAAGCCGGGCAGAGCCCACGGGGCCCCGGCTCTCAGCCCATGCCAAGGCCGGCAGTGCCGGGCTCAGGCTACACTCGCAGGGCCAGTGGCCCCCGGCCCAGCCGGGCTCCCCGCAGCCCCGGCACCCACCGGGACCACGTCTCCCGAGGGACCCAGTCCCGGCTCCCCCCATGGCACATCCCCCTCCCCGGTCCCGGTGACCCCAGAGAGCACCCGTGACCTTCGATGAGGTAAACACTAATTAGCCCATTATCGTAATCACAGCCTCCTGCCTCTGACACAGCCACCACCAGCCCCAGGCACTTCCCTGCCCCGGGCCGGCGGGGCAGAGGCCCCCCCGCCGCGTTCCCCCGGCCCGGTGCGGCGCTACCGGGGCGCCCCCAGGAGAAGCGGCCTCCCCCCAGACCGGGCTGAGGAGCCCGCGGGGGGAACCGGTGGGAGGGAGGCCAGACCGGAGGCACGGTCGCACTAACAGCGCGGGGACGGAGCCGCCGCCGGGCCCGCGGCCGCCTCCCACGGCCCGGCCCCAGCCGCCCCCCGGCCCCGCACTCACGGGTAGGGCTCCTCCGGGCCCGCGCCGCCCCGCAGCACCACCATGGCCCGCTCGGCTCGGCCCGGCCCGGCGGCACCGGGACCTCCGGGACCTCCGCCCGCCCGCGCCTCCCGCCGGAAGTGGCGTCAGACAGACGGGGCCAGGGAGAGCCCCGCCCCGAGGTGGGGTCAGGAGGGGGCGTGTACGGCGAGGGGGCGTGTGTGTCTGAAACCCTAGTACCGGGGCTCGGCCGCTGCTGGAGCCCCGGGGCCGCGGCCTCGTTAAACCCCCCGGTGCCGTCGCCGCGGGGCTCTTAAAGGGGCCGCGCCTCGCCCGGCGGCGCTCCCCCGCCCGGCCGCAAGGGGGCGCTGCGCCTGCGCTCCCGGCCGGCCCCGCGGCCCCGCCGCGCGCGGTATTTGCATGCGGCGGCGGCGACGGGCCAATGGGGAGGGAAGGCGGGGCGCAAGGAGCGCGGCGGACCAATGGCGAGGCGGGGCGGGGCGGAGAGGGGAGGGTCGGGCGCGGCTGGCCAATGGGGAGGAGGGGCGGGGCGGGGCCGGGCCCCGCGGGGAGAGCAGCCGCCGTGCGGGCAGCGATCGCGCCCCGGCCCCGCCGCAGCCCGAGCCCCGGGCGGCCGCGGCTGCTATGCGGCTTCGCGGCGCACGGCCTCCACCGGGTAAGCGGGGACGCGCCGCCACACCGGCCCCGTGGGCGGAGCTGGTACCGGAACCGGGACCCCCTCCCCCACCCGCCCCCCCCCGCGGCCGGTACCGGGTGTTGGGGTCTTCCCCCGCGCTCGGGGGCTGGGCGGGACTGGGACCGGGTACCGGCCGCGTCCGCTGGGTGGGTTGGGACCCCCCGTGGCCGGTTGCTGGGCGGGACCGGGGAGCCCCCTTCTCCACTCCGCGGCCGGTTACCGGCCGTTTCCCCCGCGCGGGGCCGCCCCCCCCCTCCCCCCCGGCACGCCCCCGCGCCCGCCCGGACCCTCCGGCACCCGCGGGCGTTACTGGCCCGGCCGGTTAGAGCCCCCCGCGCCCCGCCCCGCTCGCAGCCCTCCACCACGTAGACGGGACGGTGCTGCCGCCGCCGCCTTCTGCCCCTGACCGGGGCAGCACCGGGCCCGCGGCCTCCTGGGGCTCCGGCCGGAGGAGGGGGCCGGGCCGGGTGGGAACTGCTGGCCCAGTCCGGTCCCGGTCCTCTGTGCTGGGGGCGGCCGTTCCCCGCCGGTTCACGGAGCCGGACCCCCCCCACCCCCGTCCCGGGGGCTGCCGGGCGAGGCGCAGCCGGTGCCACGTGCCACCGGGGCTGGGCTCTGCCCCGGGAACGAGCCCCCTGCCCGCCCCAGGGGTCCCTCCCGCGGCCCCCTCAGCCCTCTCCGCCCCTGGGGACGAGGACCCGCCGGGCCCGGGCTCCCCGTCCTCCTCCCCGCTTCCATCTCCGCGCTGCCCGGGGAGCCCCGGCGGTGCCGTGAGCCCGGCGGGGGTCCGGGGACAGCGGGCGGGCCCGGTGTCGGTGGCACAAAGGCCCCGTCCCTCGCACCCCCGCCCGCCGCCGCGTATTTTTAGCCCAGCGGAGCCGCTGTCGCTCTCGAGCACCTGCCCCGGGGGACGCGGGGGCCGCCGCCACCGTACCGGGCCCCCGCGGCCGGGAGGGACAAAGGGGCACGGCTCAAGGTCACGGCGGCCGCCGGGCCGGGGCCCCTCCGCCCAGGGACGGTCCCCGGGATCCGGCTCCCCCGCGGTGGCGCGGGCCGGGCCCGGGGACTCGGGGAGGCGGCTCCGCTCCCGGTGCCGGCGCTGAGTGACCCGGTGACTCGTGGCGAGGCGGGGCCGGGGGACGGTCCCGCTCCGGTTGTGCCCGGAGCTGGGATGGCGGGGAGGGGAAACTGAGGCACAGGCAATGGCCGAGCGGCCGCCGCGCTCCCCGCCGCCCCGGTGCCGGTTCTCCTCGGCGGCGGCAGCCCCGGGCCGAGCGCGGCGGGGCCGGCAGCGGATGCGGCCGCCGCTATAGTGAGTCGGGGGGGGGAAGCGACTCCCGCCCCACCGGCGGCGGCCCCGGCCCGCGCTGCAACGGGTTCCGCTTTCCCGAACCGGCGGGATCGCGCCGTAGCCGCTGGTCCCTGCGGGGGGTCCCGGGGTGCGGGGGGCCGAGGCGATGCCCGTAGGCGGCACTACCGGGCGGCGGCGCGGCGAGCTGCCCCCCGCCTTCGGCAGCGGCGGAGCGCGGCCCGTCCGGGGAACGGGGCCGGCTGCACCGGGGCTCGGGGATGCGGAGGGGAAGTCCGGGGGTGTCGGGGAGCCCGGGCACACCGTGCCGGTTTCTCCGGTGAGCAGAGTCGAGCCGTCCGCAGCCCCCGGGAGAGGAGGGAGGCGCGGGGGTCGCCGGCAGGGCCGGTCCGCCGGGGTTCCGGGGAGCCCGGCTCTGCTTGGGAGGCCACCCCGGGGACACGCGGGACCCCCCGGGGTGAGGGTCCCCTCTGCCTCCTCCCGCCAGCTCCCTCGCCCGCGTGCAGCGCGTCCCCGGTGTCCCCGGGTGGGGACGGTCGCTGGCCCCCATGGGGCGGCTTTCCCCGTGGGGGCCGTTATCTCGGGCTCTGGGGTCCCAGTATCCGCTGCCGGCGGGGGCCGGGCGGGGCTATCGGGGCCGGCAGGCCCCTTCCCCCTCCAGCAGCAGGGCCCGGCCTCCCTATCTCATTAGCTCGAGATTAATGAGGCTCCTGTGCTGTCTTTAACTCCTTCCTGCTCGCCCGCCCCGCTGACCCTTCTCTCCTCTTCCCCCGGCAGGTTCGCGCCGAGGCCTGCGGGCACCCGAGGAGTAGGGACGCCCGGTCCCGAGCCGGGGGACACCACTGTCACCGCGAGGCTGCTGCCCCCCAAAAGTGCCCAGTCGGCGAGGAGGGGGCAATGCCCGGGGCTGCTGCCGCCTGCTGAGCCGGCCGAGGTCTCGCTTGCCGACCACAGCACCCTGGTCCCGAGGAGCTGCCCCGTGCCCACCGCTCCCACCAGAGCCCTCAAGCAAAGCAGCCATCGGGGCAAGGCTGAAGGGGTTGGGGGGCACATCCTTCTGCCCTGACACCCCAACAGCGCTGCGGACCCTCCCCTGCCCTCGCCCCCCTGGGCCCTGGCAGCCCCCTGGCAGGGCTGCTCCCCCACGGTGCTTCCCAGCCTTGCCCCCCAGCCCCACTGGAGCGCGGCAGCCTGCCGGGCGCTGCCCCCCGCGCCTCCCGGGCATTGCCCCCTGGGTGCATCGCCCCGCGCCCCCCCGGGGACCCGCCGCCCACCGGCAGAGCCATGAAGCTGCAGGCGGTGATGGAGAACCTGCAGCGGCAGCAGCGTGCACGGCTGCAGCAGGCACTGGAAGCGCGGCAGCAGGAGCAGCAGCAGCAGCAGCGCTCCACGCCGCCCCCCGCGCAGCCCCCGCCAGCCCCGGGGCAGGCCCCCGCCAGCACCCCGGCCCGTGCCCGTGGCCAGGATCCAGCCCCGGCGCCCGCGGAGGAAGGAGCGGAGCCCGAGAGCGCGCACATGCAGCGGGCGCAGATGGCCGCCCTGGCCGCCATGCGGGCAGCGGCCGCTGGCCTCAGCCACTCATCCAGCCCGGGGCTGTCAGATGAGAGCCAGGCCTCCGAGGAGGAGGAGGAGGAGCGCGGCGAGGAGGAGGAGGAGGATGGCGGGTACCAGCAGGAGATGGGCTCCGAGGAGGAGGAGGATCTGTGAGTACACGCTGGCACAGACTGCAGCAGCTCTTACGGGCTCGGGGAAGGGGCAGGGACACAGTCTGTCCCTGGTATGGCTGGTTGGGGACGTGAGCTTCCCTCTGGGGCAGGGGAGGGCAGTGGGGGCTGCCGGGGGCTGCCTGCGCTGTGTTGGGCAGCGGGTTCCTGCATCTTGGGCCGGGAGGAAGGTTAGTGCCATCGGGACATCCTGGAGCAGGAGACACCGAGAGCAGCAGCTCGGCAGCCGTGATTCCTCGTGCCGAGCTGGCATGGGGTGACATTTCATCTCTGCCTGGGGAGCCACGTGGGGCTGTGACAGAGGATCTTGGTCTGGCTGTGAATTATGCAGGGCCCTCTCGGCCGCCTCCTCCCAGCCCGTGTCCTCTCCCGGGGGGGGACAGGCTGGCAGCCATCTGGCAGAGCCCCGCTCCCCACCGGAGCTGCTGCCTTGGGATGCCAGCGGCCGGTGGTGCCCCGTGGGGCTGCCACCCACCGACGGGGGTGCACCGGGTTCCTGGTGTGCTGGTCCCAGCCCCATGGCTGTGGGGTGCCCATGGGGCAGGGGAGGGGGATCGACTTTGGGGACCCAGCCCCCTGCCTGGCGTGGGACCAGCTCTCCTCTCCTCCCTGCTCTAGGAAGGGCAAGTGGGATGAAGACGACTTTGAAGAGGACCTGGGCGAAGAGGAGGAGGAAGAGGAAGAAGAGGAGGAGGAGGAAGAAGAGGAAGACTATGAGGAGGAAGAAGACATGGGAGAGGAAGGGCTCAGCTCAGCAGAGGCAGTTCGGGCGGGCGCGGGGTCCCTGCTGCTCCGCAAGCCCCCAGCCCCCCAGCATTACCGGGGTGAGCCCCAGCGGCTGCCAGGGGGGCAGGAGCGGCTCCCCTCCAGCCTGGGCCACGCGCAGCCCCCGCCGCCGGCACCCGACCACGGTGACTGGACCTACGAGGAGCAGTTCAAGCAAGTAGGTGCCCGCCGAGACCCGCGTGTTCCCCCGTGCCCGTCCCTCCCCTGCGTCCTCGAGCGCCGTGGTGCCGCCTCCGGCAGCGTTCTCCGACCGAGCTACCGTCATTGCTGCTGAGAAAATGTGGGATTTTTCTGGGGTTTTAGTGCTTGGGCTCAGCCGTGCTCCCTCCCCTGTGGCTTTGGTCAGTAGCTCTGGTGGGATCCTGTGTCCTGATTGGTACCGTGGCCTGGCCCCAGCGCTGGTGGCATTTGCCTTAGGGACCTGGGAGAATTCTTGCTGGAAATGATGGAAAAAGCTACTCCAAACTTGCAAATCCGAATGGACTCTTGGTTTTCCTCTTCTCTACCCTCCCCAAGCAATTTTCAGTGGGGACATGGCTTGCTCCCCATCACCACAGAGGTGATGCCCGGTGGGACTGCTCCTGCCCCATGGATGTTTGGGGACAAAGCTGCTGCCAAAATGCCACTGAAGAGCGAAACTGGGGTGAAATCACCCCGGCTGCCCCCTCCATCACCTTCCCCGCTCCAACTGAGACGGGCTGGCGGGAGGCAAGGCACGTTCCTGCTCTTTCCCCGGCGCAGGAGTTGGCTTGTGCCCCGGCTTTCGGGCTAATAGAAGGAAATGTGCTGCGAGCTGGGGCTCCCCGGGGGCTGCCCGGTGCCTTTGATGTGTGTGTTTAAATACATCTGAGTTTAGGGCTGGGGGAAGGGGCGGGAGCCAACAGCAGCAGATGGGACCCAGATGGAGCAGCCGGGGCACGGTGGCCTTTCGGGAGGGATGCGACGGCCCCTGCCCCTTCCCCAAAGGGAAGGGGCAGGGGCCGTCGCATCCCTCCCAAAAGGGGGAAGGGGCTGCCGGGGTCTGCCAGCACATCTGGATATGGGCAGCCTCACCACGGGGCTGGAGAGAGCCCGGAACGTGCAACCCCTCTACCTGCCACGCTCCTGCCCAGCTCACGGGGAAGGAGGGAACGCTCGTGCCCCGTGGTGCGTCCCTCGTGCTGCTGCACCCACGCCGCCTCCTCGTCTTGTGGGGTTTTTTTTGGGTTTTTTTTTTTTTGTTGTTGTTGTTTTGGTTTTTTTTTTCTCTTTTGTGCTTCCTGCTGTCGGGGAGCGAAGGGGCCGGAGACCTGATCTCGTATCTGTGAAAAGGCGCTTTTTCTTTTTTTTTTTTTCTCGATACCGCAGCCGTGATCTTCCTGTTTGTCACCGTGTCGGTGCCGTGCTGGACCCGTGCGCCAGCTCCCGGGGGGACCCAGCAATTGCTCCCAGCCCTCGGGATCCAATGGGAAAATTGGGGGATGGTGGTGTTGGCAGGATGTGCGCTGCCACAGTGGTCCGTGGATGTGCCGTGGACTGTGCCGTAACCTCCAATGAGTCCCCCACCACAGCGCTTGGGGACACCGGCGCATCCTCTGCCCCCTCCCCACCTTTGCCCCCCAGGCTGTGCCGGCAAAATAGACTGAACCACCCCCTCTACCTCCCTCCCTTTTGGCTTCCCAGCGGAAAGCTTCCTGGGGTCAGCAGGGAGATCCCAGCACGGCGGTTAATCGTGGAAACAGCCGGAGGGGGGAGGAAAGCAGCTGCCATGACTGCTCCGTGGGCGGAGGAGAGGAGGCGAAGCGCCGGGCCGGGAGAGGCTTTCCCCGGCACGTCAGCCCGCCAGCGCCGGCGCTTGGATTGTGGCCACTGGACCAGGGCCAGGGGGTTGCTCGGCGCTGGCCGGGAGCTCCTGCTGGCCACCCTCCAGCACGTGCCGAGCCGCCCCGCGCCCCGTTGCCGGCCCAGCTGGCGCGGCCGGGGAAGGAGCAGCAGGAATGTAAACAGCGAGTGCGGCGTGGGGATGCTGCACCCCTTCCCCGCTCCTTCGCCGGGGCCGAGGCACGAGAGGGGGGACCCTGGCGGCACCAGGGGGCTGCTGCTCCACGTCCGGGTCCCCCCGTGCGGGAGAGACGGCGGGGACGTGGTGCCGTGAGTGTGGCCAACACCGGTGCTGGGCCTCCCCAGTGGTGGGGAAACGGTGCTCGAGGAAGGGGCTGTTTCGGGGTTCCTCTTTTTTTGCAGACGAGCTCCTCGGTGCTGGGAGCCTCTGCTCTTTGGGGAGCTCGCAGCCTCTTGCGTGCATGGGCTGAGCGGCCTCCCCAGCACTTCCCGGGGCTGAAGCTGCGGCTGCGTGGGCTCGTCTGGGGGAGGCGGGTGGCTCTGATTTCTTTCTCAGTGTCTCTGAAGGGCCGGGGTCCCCCCAGGCAGCGCAGGGCTGGTGGTCTGCAGGGCTGGTGGTCCAGACCTGGCCCCTGATGTCTCCGGGTCTCTCCTGGGCTCCCTGCAGTTCGGGTCCAGCTCTGGGAGCGCTGGTGCACGGCCCAGCCCAGTGCTGGACCCCCGGTGTCCCTGTCCTGGCTCCCCCTTTGCTCCAGGACATGGTCCTCGCCGGCCACCACCACCATCCGGGTCCCCATGCCCATCTCCGCACCGAAACCTGGTGTGTGCTGGGGTCTGTCCCCGTCCTGCACCGCGGGACGTCACTGACCCATCTGGGACAGGTTCCGGCAAACCTGGGATGAACCGCGGGGGGCCAGGGAGAGAAGGAGGAGGAGGGGGCCGGGTTCAGGGGGGAGGAAGGGGAGGGCGTGAGGAAGAGTTATGGAGGTTATGGAGGTTAGGGAGCCGGCACGTGGCACCTCCCCGTCCCCGGGGACGGCTACCGCGCAGGCAGAGGTCAGCTCGGCGGCTGACCCAGGGCGCTGCCCGCGCCGGCAGCAGAACAAAGGAGCCCCCGGCGCAGCGGGGGGCTTGGAGGGCAGCGGCTGCCGAGGGCATGATGGCTCCTTGGGGGGGAAAGGGGCTTTTTTGGGGTGGGAGGAGGCTCCCCCTGGGGAACGGCCACCATGTCCTCCCATTCCGGCGGGCAGCGAGGGCTGGCTCGCTTTCCTTTTGATCTCACGCCTGTTGTGTCCCTGCCGGTGGCGATGGCACGGGGTCAGGGGGGTCTGGTGGGATGTCGACACATTGCCCCATGCTGCTGCCATGGCAGGCTGGGGCTGCGTTCACTCAGGTTGGGTTTGGGATTGTCTCTAACCTCACCCCAAAAGGCACACTGGTAGCCTGGGACGATGCCAACACGTCTGGGCTGCCACCCCCGAGCTGGGCTGGGCCATGGGGGGTCGGGGTGACCCATGGCACCCACTCCCCAGGGCACCGTGGCCGGGTGCTGGGGTTCCCCGGGGCTCCCACCGCGGGTGTTTGCCGTCAGGATGCTCGCGGGGGGAGCCGGGCTTTGCCGAGCTGCTGGAGCACGAGCGGCTCAGCCAAACCCTGCCAAAAATCCGGCGCTGCCGCGTGCCACCACAAACTGCTGCGTAATGCCTGGCTGGCGAGCTCCGGGGGAAAAACCTGCTTTGGTGGCTGCAGCCACCCCTGGCTGGTGAGGGGGGGCTCGGCTGTGCCCCACAGAGAACCCCCCTCCTGACCTTTCTGTTTCGTTACTGCTATTACTGTGCCCTACTAATAGTGGGAGCCCGAGCCCGGGGCGCGTCGCAGCCCACGGGGACGGAGTTTCCTGCCTCTGCCCCTTTGGGAGTTTCCTGTGCTCTCTGGGCACCTGCACCCCGTCACCCCAGCACTGCGTCCCTGGGGGGGGGCAGCTGGGGGGGTCCACTCCCTGTGCTCCCCCTGGCCACAGCAGCCACTGGACTCCTTCCGGGGTGCCCCGTTTGGGGGTCCTCCCACTTTGGGTTGCCCCATTTGGGGGTCCCCTTCCTTTGGGGTGCCCTGTTTGGGGCATCACAGGCTGATTTTTGACCCCCCCCATCTCTGCTGCGGTTCACGGGAAGCATTGGAGGCTATAAGAAGCCGCCGCGGTGCTGGGGGGAGGCTGCCCAGTGGTGGGGTGCTGGGGGGTGTGTGTGTTTCATTGCTTTGGGGGGTGGGAGATCTGCACCGCACCGATGGCACGTGGGGGGCGAAAACCTCAGCCCTTATCTCGCGCCGAGCAGCGCTCCCCCGAGATACGGCATTTCAAAGTGCAACGGTTGGGGGCGGGGGGGAGAATAAAAATTAAACCGAAAGCAACTCCGCAGCCTCGGCAGGCGCAGGCTGGGCTCGGGGGGAACAGCCTGGACCCCCGCCCTGCCCGCTCCCAGGCCTGGGGACTGGCCGGGGCTGTGCGTGTGGCGGCTCCCAGGAAGATGAAGCTGGGATTTTCCTGGTGGAATCGCGGGAGGGTCCGGAGGGGCTGAGGAAAAGCCCTTTTCTCCTCCGAAGCCGCAGGGCTTGGGGGTTTGTGCAGAACCCCTGGGCTCGGGTTAAGGTGTGGGGAATCCCCTCTGCCCCCCAGGGCAGCAGAACCCCCAGCACGGGGCCCGGAACCCCTTTCTCCCGTGGATTATATTTATTTAAAAAGCCCCAAGCTGGCCGGGGGAGCGGGGGCCCCGCGGCCTCTTAACGAGGGCGGGAGGGTCCATTTACTTTCTTTAAAATATTGATTAGAGCTTTATTGCATTAGCCAGCCGAGCGGATGAGCCGCCCCCGGGGAGGGCGAGGGGGCCCCTGCACAGGGAAAGGGGCACCCGAGCCTCGTCGCCCGGCCGGGGGCCGCCGTCCCCCCGCCCCGAAGGCGGTTTGGCTGCGGCGGGGGCTGCGGCGTGGCGGGGGGCACAGATAAAGGGCAGCGCCCTGGGGCCCCCGGCCGGGTGCTTCTGCACCGGGAGGAGGCGATTGCGGCATCTGGCCGGGCCGGTGGCAGATAACGGGGGCGAGGAGGGGACCGGAGTGGGATGGGGCGCGGGGGGCTGTGGGAGGTGGACCCCTCCCAGGAGAAGGGCTGTGTCCTCCACACCGTGCGCAGCCGTCACCCGTCTCACCCCGTGCCACCGTCCCACTCGCTGAAGGGTGTTCCTGGCTGGGGATCCAGCCCGGTAATCGGCTCACAGCGCTCAGGGAGCATTCCCGGAGGTGTAATCCCACCGGATCCCCGGCCGCGGGTCAGGGACTTCTTGGCGAGAGCGGCTTAGCCGCCGAGTGCCTCCCCCAGCCTGACGCCAGGCGCCCGTGCAGCCGGCTCAACCGCGGTGCTGGTCCCGGCACCGCGTGAAGAACCAACAAGACCCAGGTTAATTAACAAGGTGGGGGACAGGGAACATGTCCCTTCTGCCCCGGGCGCCCAACCAGCACCTTTGCTGGGCTGATTTTATTTGCTACTGGGTGGACTGTGCCCCCCCAGCACCCCTCAATTCAGGAGCCAGGCTGGGTCCCCCCAGCCTGGGCATCGCTGCTGGGGTCCCCCTGAGTGCCCCAGCCCCCCCAGAGCCCCGGCCCCCAGGGCTGATTCAAGGGCTACAGAGGAGGCGGCCACCTCCCAGCTCTGGCACAGCTGAACTAACAGGAATGAGGGTTTATTTAAAAGAAGGAGAAAAAAAAAAGAGCAGAGACGAGAGCAAGTCCTTTGTCAGCAAAGCAAACAGCCGCCCGACAGCAGAGCGGTTGGGCAAGGGCGCAGCGTTGCTCCATTGCCCTATTTCTGGCCCGAACCGCAGGAGAAATGGCAGTGGGTCCTGGGGCCCGGCCGGACGTGCTGCAATCGGGGGGCGGGTGGTGGTTTGGGGACAGGGGGAGGCCCCCGCTTTCCCCTGGGCACGTCCCTGACGCTGCACCTGCCTGCGCTGCCCGCTCTGCCTGCGTGGCCGCTCGCTGGCCCTGAGCCTGCCAGGGTGGCCCGATCGGGGACTCGGGGCACAGCTCCCTGACCCGCTCGCTGACCCTTCTAATCGGTCACTCCATCTGCCCCCAATGGGGTCCCTGCTCCGGATGGAGCTGGTGATAACCCACCCTGCACCAGGGCTGCTCGGGGACAGGGCTCTCCACCCTGGGCAGGGGCAGACGCCCCAGTCCCCACATGTACCGCAGGGAGGGGGTGGCCCCGTCAAAAGGGAAAAGGTGGCCCTTCGGGAAGGGGCTTCCCTGTCTCCTTGAGCAGCCAGCTCAGGTGTCTTGCCCTGGTGCAGATGGCAGCCAGGAGCACCAACCTGGGTGCCGGCCCTAAATCCCTTTGGCGAAGGGCTCCTGCCTCAGTTTCCCCACCTGCCTGCAGCCACCGTGGAGCCCCTGGCTCAGGCAGCAGCTTCTGGTTTCAGAGACCCAAACACCTGCAACGTGGCAGCGGGTGCTGCCGCCTGCAGTGGGACAAGGTCGGGCAGCATCGCTCCGGTGCTGCGTCAGTGCCGGCGGCGCGAGGAAGCAGCGAGGTTTCGGCGCTGGCGGAGCAGCTCGGCGGTGATGGTTCCAGGGCTGACGGCCCGCAGCTGGCTGCCTGTCAAAGCCATCTGCGGCTCTTGGACCTCTTCCAGCTCCCGCGGGCAGGGACAGGGCACACGGGGCCGGCGGGACCCCCCCCGGGGACCCCCACCGCGGTGTGACCGCAGCGGGGTGGGCAGAGCGGGCGTCCTGTGGAGGTGCGGGACCTCGCATTTCAGGAACAGATTTGCAATTAGCCAAATCCCCGGGCGGGCGGTGGAAGCCCCGGGTGACTCATCTGCTCTGGCTTACAGCGATCCCCTTTCTAAGACGATCATTTACATATGGTGGAATTTAAACCCCAGCTCGGCTGCGAGGGCTAACGCGGCCACCGCTCCTGCCCGTGCGGCTGCCCCCGCACCTGGGTCGGGTCCTCGCCAGGGGGGTCTCGACCTGCCGGCCCTCCTGGGGGTCACCCCGGGGAGGGCTGGGGGCACATGGGGAGGGACAGCCTGAGGTGGGGGCTCGCCGGGCGCCCCAAGGTTTTGCACTGCTCTTTCCTTGGGAAAAGCTTTGCTGCTCCGGCCGTGGTTTGCCGGGGTCCGTGCAGGGAGCTGCGCCAGCAGTGTGCAAGCCAGGCCCTGGGTGTTGCTCCCCGGGACGAGCTTTCCCAACACTGCCTGACTCCACTGAATTAATATTTGCACAAGGTCCGGTGCGATAGCGAGCTTGTGTCAAGGGCATGCACCGGCACGCAGGCAGCGAGGGCCAGGGCAGCCACCATGCCGCTGCTGGGCTGGCTCCCACCCACCCGCTCTCGGCTTGGCGGGGGGCACCGGCTCCCCTGTCCCCCACTGTTAGGCGGTGACCCCTCGGCAGCCCATGCCACGCATTGTTTTTTATTTTCTCCAGAGCCCAGTGTGCTGCCCCCTGGCCGGTCCCTCTGAAACCGGGGCTGGAAACACCGTCACAGCAGGATTCGCTTCCTCCTCTGCGGGAAGGGGAAAAACAGCAGCAGCGCAGCCATCCCGGGGGCCGGCATCGCTCTGGACCCTGCGCTGCCGCACTGGGGCGGCTCCGGCACACGGACCTGGATCCATACGGAGTGTCTGGGCAGCGGCGGCCCCGCAGCGTGGCGGGGAGGGCGGCCGGCGGCGCACGGACAATGGGGGGTCAGGGAGGTTAAACGGTGACTAATTCGCCCATTCAAGGTCCCCCTCTGCGGTGCGGTGACACCCGCCGTGTCGGTGCTGACACTGGCCCACATCCCCCCGGGTTGCCCCTATGCCTGCTCCCACCAGCCCGGCCAGGGAGGTGACAGGGCCGGGCACGGGGACCGTGTGGGACCCCCATCTGCTGGGGGGGCTCGGTTTGGGACGGGACGCTGCCTGCGGTGTTGTGGGCTCCTGCTCATCCCTGTCCCCACATGTGGTGGGGTGAGGACCATGGCCAGGATGTTGCCGCAGCATCACTCGGGGGGTTTGCAGGTGTTGGGGCGAGGCTGGGTGGTCTCGGGGCCCCCAGCCCTTTGGGGCGATGGCTGGGGATCACTGGGCTCATCCCTGAGCTGCAGGAGCCCCCATAGACCTGCCGCCCGCCGGGTCCCCGGTCTGAGGAGGGGGCACCGTCGGGGAGAGGCACCTGCGTCGGGGCCGAATGGCAGAGGGGACAATGCTGGGAACCAGCAGGAACAATAGTGCCGACGGGAAGCTCCCTGGCCCCCTCCCCGGCTGCCCCCGCGGAAGCGGCCCCCCGCCCCGGGCAGCCCCAGCCGCAGGAATCCCGCCGGGCCGGTCAGTGGACTCGGTTGCCGGCGGCAGGAGCCGGCCCCGTCCCGTCCCGCAAGGCTCCCGGCAGCAGCATGCCGGCCTCGGAGCTGGGGAGCATGGTGGTGGGGGGCCGCTTCGGGGGGGTTTTGGGGAGGGGGTGCATGCCCCTGCCCCCCCCGGCACCCCTTCCCAAGGAGGAGCTGTGCTCTGGGGGGACTCGCAGGGGATTAGGGTTGGGGACAGCGAGAGGTGACCCGTCCCTAAGCCGAGCGCTTTATCTGCAGCGGGATCTGTGCCGGGGCCGGACTCTCCCTTTGCCCTTCGCTGGGAGGGATCGGCCCCCGCAAACTCGATACCCCCCCCCGGGGGCCCCTGCCAGCACTGCCCCCCCCCTGCTCCCCTGCCCAGGGAAGGGGCTGCGCAGCCTCGGCACCCCCGCCCTGACTCAGCCACCACCTTACGGGAAAACACCAGCACCACCCGAAACGCTTCATTTCGGGGCTCCTCACCAGCCCTTCACTCTAGTTTTTACGAATTACTTTCTTTTTCTGAAGAAGTGTCCCCACCGGCCCCGGCAGCGGATCCTGGCGTGCCATGGGCATGGGGCGTGTGCTTCGGCGTGCTGGGGGGGGGGCTGTGTGCGCCGGCCGGGAGCAGGACAGGAAACACCGCCCGCATGTTTATTCTTCGTTAAATAACTCGTTAGCGTGCGCGGTCTCTCCCGTCGCCCCTTGGCTGTCAGCGGGACAAAGGGACGTGTCCCCAGGGGCGCTCGGAGGAAGGAAGGAAGAAAAGAAAGAGAGAGAGAAGGAGCCCCCCCCACCATCACACTGCCCGGGCTGGAATCCATCGGGGAAGACGTTGTCCCTGCTACCTGCCACGGGCACCTCTCCGGGGTGGGCTCTCCCCTGTGCCTGCCTTTGTTATATTTTTTCCTTAAATACAGAAATTCAGGCCCCCACGAGGCGGTCGGCCCCACTGGAGGAGTCCCCAGCCCCCCCGTCCCTGCTGCCGTGGCCCTTGGGGGGGTCTCTTCCCCCCCCGGCTCACGGCGTGCACGTCCCAAACCGGTTTGGAAGAAGAGGGAGGAAAGCCGGGAGTGTCGAGACTTCCTGGCGATGGAAAAAAACTTGAAAATTATTCCCCGAGGCCTGAAAACCCGGAACTGAGCTGGGGGGCGGCATAACTGGGACCCGTGACGCTGGCTCAGGACACGGGGACACGGGCTCCTCTGCAGCCCCAGCCCCACATACCCCTGCTCGCTGGTTGGGGGTCCCTGGTGGGGCGGGCGCAGGGGGTCCTGCCGATGGGGAGACTTGCCCGGCTCCGGCAGGAGCCCCGGCATTGCCAGGACTGCACTCCTGGAGCCTCATTAAATGGCGCTTCCCCTCCCTGCTTTAATTGCCCTCCTTGCCCACAGCTTGAGGGGGGAGCGGTGGGCTGCTGGGGGTGTTATCTCAGTCCCTCCGGCGGACCCCCGGCACGCACCGCTCCCGTGCCGAGGGCTCTCTGCTGCATTCCTGGCATTGCCGAGGGGCCGCCTCCCTCCCCGCCAGCCCTTTGAAAACCAAGGGGTTGGGATTTTCCCGTAATCTGGTTTGAAACATTAATCCAGTCATCCACACCAAACGCCGGGCCGGCATCCTGCCGGGGCGCTGGGCCGCGGGGTCAGTGCCGCCCGCCCGCCGCCTCCCTAATTCCTCCTCCACTTAATTATATATCTGCTGGCAACAGCCATCTGGCACCTCGTCCTCAGCCGGCCGCAAGGACGGGGGGCCGGGGCCGGTGGGGTGGGTCGGGCACCGCGGCACAGAGCCGGCCGTGCCGGGGGTGCCGGGGCAGGCAGCCGTGCCGGGCGTTCGCTCTGTGCTGGGCGAGCAGTGGGTGCACGGGGCCAGATCCCTGGTATGGGGGGCTCCCGGGGGTGTCCCCTGTCCTCCTGTCCCGGCCGGGGTCGGCTGTGCCGTGGCAGCCCTTGGCACCGTGCTCTGGCCGTGGGGACCCGTCGGTGGGGCGGCATGGCCGGGTGGGCTCCCCAGGGTAAGAGGATATTCTCGGGGCAGCTGCGTTGGAGATTAAGTCGTTTCCACCTCCCTGCGGCCTCCCTAATTACGAAATGTAAATCTATTGAGTCAGCAGCGGCAGGGCGGCCTCTCCCCGCGGCGCGCTGCCCGCCGGCCGGCGTTACCTTTGCACCGAGCCTCACTGCCTCTGCCCGCGCTTCCCCAGCCGGGAACCACGCGCTGTGCCGGGCAGAAGCCGTGCCGGAGCGGGGCAGGGCATCAGCACCGGCCGGGGATCGGCACCTGCCGATTTCGGTGCGGTGGTGCCAGCGGCAGCCGGCCCCTGCCCAGCCGGGCTGCGTGCTCGGTTTCGCACGCTACTGAAACGAGAACATGTTTCTGTTCCTCAATTTTTATTTTGAGACCCGATATCTAAAATTTCCTATGAAGCCCACGCTGCGTTTCGGGGTGTGGGGGTGCATGGCTCCTCTGCCACGTCCTCGCCAGCGAGGTGTCCCGGCACACGCGGGATGCCGTCAATGCAAGGAAATCCTGCCAGGGGCTGCTGGAAGTCACTTGTGTCTGCCCCTTCCCACGTCTCTGCCTGTGCCCGGGGGGCGAGGGGGGACGGGGCAGCTCGGCAGATGCCGTGGTGCGGGCAGGGCACGTCCCTGCCCACGATGGGGCACGTCCTGGCCTCATGGCACTGCTGGCCCAGCTCCCCGGCAAGCTGCCCTCACACCGGGGTGGTCCAGGGGCTCCTGGGGGTGCAGCCGGGAAAACGCCTGGCACAGGGGACCCCTGGCCCGGCCGAGCCCCTCTCCCCGCTCCGGGCTGGCGGTGGCCGGCGGGCAGCAGCCAAGCTGTCGAAATCTCGCCGGTAACCACAAGCGGCATCTTGCGAAACGTCCTTTGCCCGGCAGCCACGGCTGGGTGTGCCGGCAGGGCCTGGAGGGCGCCGGGCGGGCACGGGGCTCCCTCCGCTCCCCGGCCCCGCTGACCCCCCGTGGCTTCCTCCCGGCTGGGGGGAGAGTGGCCATGGCCAGTGGAGTTTGGCCTGGGACCGGCGGAGCTGGTGGGCGCATGGAAGGACGGCACACGGGGCAGCCGCTCGCCCGCGGCCACTAATCCCCGGGCCCGGCCAGCGCACGCTTTCCTCAGCTGACGGTTAATTTTCTTTCATCCTCTTAAACGTGTCCCTTCCCCTCGGGACTGAGCCCGGGGGGGCCCCACGGCCGGGGGGGGTCGTCACGGTGGTAAATGAACGGGCGCGTTGGCCCCTTCCCAAAGGCAGCCGCCGCTCCCGCTGCAGCCGGGGGAGAGCGGCTTTATTTAAGAGCTGGCTTTATAAAAATTGAATGAACTGATGTTTTCATAAACGGCTGATCGATTGTTAGAGCTCTGGGGGTTAATAGCCTCCTCGTGACCCCCCTTGCGCTATGATGGCTCCACGTTTGGTGCCGGCTGGTCATGCCCGTGCCCTGCCACGATTTGGGACCCCGGGGACGGTGTGGGTGCCAAGGCCAACGCCTCTGTGGCTCCCCCCGGGGACGGGCGAGACCCTGCCAGCGCTGGAGCATGGCCCCTTGCTGCCAGCACTTGCGGTTTGTCACATTTCCCTTCCTCCCGAGGAGGAGGGAGATGGTTTTCCAGCCCCCCCCCACTGCGCCGTGGCACTTCTCCCTCCTCGGATTTGTGTTTTTATCACTGGCCGCTCTTCTGCCTGATGCATGGACCTGCCACGGTGCTGGGGGTCTCCACGGTGCTGGGGGTCCCCATGATGCTGGGGGTCCTCACGATGCCTGGACTCAGCATCTCTGCCGCAGTGCCGGTGCTGCAGCCCCTGTCCAGGCTGTGCGGGCAGGGCCGTCACCCTATTACCGGGGTTACCGGGGCTCAGGGTGAACCGTGGGGGGCAGTGGGTGATGGAGCCGTGGGCAGGGGGCTCAGGGCCCTGCAGGATCGTGCCGTGGCACTGGGGAAGCCCAGTCTCTGCGTGCGGCTTTTCCGAGCCGCGGGAGGAAACGGGGGAGGCTGGATTGGCACCAGCCCAACGTCCCTCACCCGCTCGGGAGCAGCCCGCGTGGCTCAGCCCCAAAAACCGCGGCGGTGCTCGCTGTGCCGCGTCCCAGCCCTGCCCTGACGGGGGGCACCACTCTGCTCCCACCCCCCCGTGGTCCCTCTGGGCTCCCCCTGTGCACTGGAGCCCTCGCTGGGGCGCTGGGCTGGGAGAGGGGCTTCGAGGGGCCTGGCCGGTGTGGACGGTGGCTCCTGCCCCTTCCCCGGGGGGTTTGCGGGGGCCGGGCGAGGTTTCCAGGGGAACTGGGGGTTTATGGCTTTCCTGCAGGGCCCTGCCCCTCTTATCGTCACGGCCCCATTGATCCCTTTGATCGGCGCCGGCGGGCGAGAAGTTCAGTCCCACGGGATCCGGATCCTCCTGGGGGGAGGAGGGGGCTCACAGCCAGGATGACGGCAGCCCCTCATTCCCTGTGCCATGCCGGGCATACCCGCGGGATGTGGAGCGTAGCGGTGACCCGGTTAACGTGCCGATCGGCCGTGGCGCGGTTGGCGGCCCCGCCGTCGTGCCTGCCGAGTTACATGGTGGTATTTATAGCCCCTTCCCAGCCGCCACGGCCCCGCTGGCAGTTGTTCAAAGTTGTCATTGAGAAAAGCGGGTGCCGCTCGGCACCGAGGGGATGGAGACGGCGGGGATGGGGCGAGGGCTGCGGCGTCCATCCCCGCGGCATCCGGGCAGCGCCTGCCCCCACAGCCCCTGCTCTGACACCCCTTCCTGTGTGTGGGGGGTGGGATTATCCACCAGCCTCCAGGCAGAAACTGCGCTGGGCCGGGGCTGTCGGCGGCGGGGAGAGGCAGAGCCGGCGTGGCGTGCCTGCCTGCGTTCCGGGGCGCTCCGGCCAGCAGATCCTGCTGCCATAAATCAGGCAGGAATGTGTCGGGCGCGGGGTGGGGTCCCGACAAAAGCTGCCCCGGCAGAACCGGGTGCTGGCGGCGCGGCCGTGCCAGAAGCCTGGCCCTGGCTCAGAAAGCCATGTGCCGGCTGCGTAGTGTGGCGCAGTTCGACCTGCTGGGTTTGCTGTGGCAACCATGCCTCGGGCACCGCAGCAGCCTGGGGGGGAGATGCTCTGCCCCCCGGCCACTGCCCGATGGGCATGGAGCCTCGCCGGGGCAGCCCACGCTCGGTGCCGGCCTCGCCAGGCAGCGGGGAGCAGGCTCTGCCGGGCAGCACGGCAGCTGGTGGCCAGGAGGGTGTCCTGCGTCCGGGTCCAGCTCAGCACCCTCCTCGCCATGTCACAGCCCAGGTGTGCCAGTGTACCCCCAGGGACCCCCTCTGAGCAGAACCGCGGCAGGCACGAGCTCACACAGTGGCAAATGAGCTTGTGCCATGGCAAAGGAGCTCACACCATGGCACACAAGCTGGCACCGTGGCACAGGAGCTCCTTCCATGGCACACAAGCTCACACCTTGGCACATGAGCTGGCACTGTGGCACAGGAGCTCGCCGGCCCCCGGCGTTGGCTCCCTCCGGCTCTGCAGGTGCGGAGATGGATCACACCGAAGCCTCGCTCTGCTCAGTGCGTGGTGGATGCTAAAAATAACTGGGATCAGCATTCCCGGGAGGAGCCGGGGGCCGGTTGCGGCGCTGGCAGCGTGGGAGCCGCTTTGGCCCGCGGGCCAGGCGTGGGGCAGCGCTGCCATTGCGGCACCGGCACTCGGGGCCGGGAGGGGATGGCACCGCCACGCCGGGGATCCACAGGTCGGCCCCCAGCCACGGGGACCCCCAGGACTCCCTGGCCCTTGCAGGGACCCCCCTGAGACGAAGGGCGAGCTGGTGGGCTCAGGCCGGTGGGCACAAGCCCTGGGGATGCTGCTTTGGGGGAATCGGGGCTCTCCGGGTGTGGGGAGTGATGGGGGGGGCACAGGTATGGGGTTTTTCTGAGCTTTCTTCTCCTCTCCTTGCACAGCTGTACGAGCTGGACGGCGACCCCAGGAGGAAAGAGTTCCTGGACGACCTCTTCAGCTTCATGCAGAAGCGAGGTGAGCCCCCCCCACCGTGTGCCCACCCTGCTTCCCCTTCCTCCCCCCGCCCCGCACCCTCCTGGGGGTCTGGGGGCTCATTTCATCGCCCCTCGTTACAGCCCCGAGGTCACCGCTGCGGCCGGGCCCATGGTTAATTTTTAACCTCTTTGCGCAGCAGGGTCAAACCTGCTGGGCTGGATCCGGCGCCTGTGGCCCCCCCTCGCCCGGCCCATGGTGGCCGGGACCCACAGCCCCTTCCCTGCGGGCTCCTGCCCCTCCTGGCCGTGTCCCCCCGGATTATTGCAGAGGGTGAAGCCCCCCCCAGCCCTCCTGCTCTGCCCGGGCTAGCAGGGGGTGGGCGCCGGGGGGGGTGGCAAGGGCTGAAATGGAAGCGTTTGCTCAGGGGAGGGTCTGGTTGCTGCGTGGAAAACAGGGCTGGAAACGCTGACGCATGGCTGCCCGCAGCCTTTTGTCAGGCGGGCGCTGGGGGAAGCACGTGTGTGAGCGCGGGGGGGCCGGCACTGCCGACGGGTGTCCCCCCCAGAGCCCGCCGGTGCCGGGAGGGCAGAGACCCCCGGGAGGGAGAGGAGGCTGCAGCCCCGTCCCCATCACGACGGGGTGACCACCCCCGTGCACATTTGGCCCCCGGCTCGGCGGGACCCTCATGGCCGGGAAGCGCTGCCGCCGCCGTTATAAATAACTCCTGTTGCCGGGTGCCACCGGCCCCGGCCTGAGAAACCGCGCTCGGCCCCGTTTCGGGGACTGCGGCCGAAAACTGCGAGTTTCTGTTTCCTTTGTGCGTGGGGACGGTGCTCCGGGGGGGGGGGGGAATGGCAGCAAGGGGGAGTCCCCAGGGGGAAAGAAGGGGACGGTGGAAGGGAAGGGAGGAGCAGGAAGCAGGACCCCCCTGGATCCTGCGCTGCCTCGCAGGGGGGTCTCACCAGCTTCCCCCCCCCGTCTTTGCCTGGGGACAAGAAGCAGCAGCCACGACCCGCTCTCTCCTCCCCCCGCTCCCCAGGGACCCCCGTCAACCGGATCCCCATCATGGCCAAGCAGGTGCTGGACCTGTACATGCTGTACACGCTGGTGACGGAGAAGGGGGGCCTGGTGGAGGTGATCAACAAGAAGCTGTGGCGGGAGATCACCAAGGGGCTGAACCTGCCCACCTCCATCACCAGCGCTGCCTTCACCCTGCGCACCCAGTGAGCAGCAGGGGCTCGGTGTGGGGCAGGGGGGCTCGGGGGGCAGATCCGGCAATGGGGGATGCCGGGGGGGACCCTGGTCCCGGGAAGGTGGAGAGGGACGGGGTGGTATGGAAGGAGGGGGCGGCACACGGGCAAGGGGTGCCCGGCCGCCACGTCACCGTCCCCATCCCCTTCTGCCGGCAGGTACATGAAGTACCTCTACCCCTACGAATGTGAGAAGCGAGGGCTGAGCAACCCCAACGAGCTGCAGGCGGCCATCGACAGCAACCGGCGGGAGGGACGCCGGCAGGGCTTCGGCAGCTCCCTCTTCACCTACTCGCCAGGCGGCACCCATGGCCTCCTCTCCTCCCCAAAGCTGCCGGTGCCGGCGCTGGGCCTCGCCTCCGCCACCAACGGCGGCTCCATCGCTCCCGTCCAGAAGATTAAGAAAGGTAATGGCTGCCACGGGGTCCTGGCCATGGGCTGTGCCCCCTCCCGGCACCGGGGATGCGGAGCTGGGGGGGTCACACTCCTGTCCCCTCCCTGGGCTCTCGGCACCAGGGCTGGTTTTGGGGACCCCTGACTCTGGTCACCTGGCTCTGGCCCTTGGAGGAGCAGGAGGTGCCGGGCAGCCCCCAGTGCGGCCGCGAGGCGTGGAGGGGCTGGGGACACCCCGGGGTGGTGGCACCCATTTGTCCCTGTGCCCCGTGTCCCTGACCACCTGCTCTGCCCTGCAGAGGAGGACTCCCCCATCCCCATTTCCATGCCCAGCCGGCTCCCCGTCTCGCTGGCCGGCCACCCCGTGGTGGCGGCCCAGGCTGCCGCAGTGCAGGTGGCGGCGGCCGCCCAGGCCGCGGCGCTGGAGCAGCTGCGGGAGAAGCTGGAGTCGGGGGAGCCGCCGGAGAAGAAGATGGCGCTGGTGACGGACGAGCAGCAGCGGCTGATGCAGCGGGCGCTGCAGCAGAACCTCCTGGCCATGACGGCCCAGCTGCCCATGAGCATCCGCATCAACAGCCAGGGCACCCGCTCGCCAGGTCAGTGCCGGCCCCGGCCCCCCGCCCTGGCAGAGCCGCCGCCGCGGCCCCCGGTCCCGGCGCGTAACCCATCTCTCCCCCGGCAGAGAACCGCCAGGACTCAGCCACCGGCCTGAGCAGCAACGGCACCAACAGCATCAGCATGTCGGTTGAGATCAACGGTATCGTCTACACAGGTGAGGGACGGGCACCGCCGGCAGCGGCTCCATTTCGGGGTGCGTGCAGGCAGCGCTGGCACAGCCATGCCACCCCCCCTGGCTCAGCCCCCCACCCCGCTCTCTCCCCAGGTGTGCTGTTCGCCCAGACCCCCGGCCCTTCCTCCTCCTCTTCCTCCTCCTCCTCCTCGCTTCCCTCCTCTGCCTACACCAAAGGCAACGGTGGCAGCGGCGGCAGCCGGAGCAGCGGCGGTGGCGGCGGTGTGGGGAGCAGCGGCAGCGTCCCCCCCACGGCACCGGCTGGGCTGGCCGTGCCCCCCACCTCTACCTCCAACAACACTTCGCCTTAACGCCCCCGGCCTCCCAGCCCCTGCCCAGCGCCGGCAGCACCTCACCTGGCAGCGGTTGTGGCACGGGGCTGGGGTCTCACCGGCGTCCCGCCAGGGTCCTGCCGGGCTCTGGCCGGGGTCTCACCAGTGTCTCAGGGGGGTCCCACCAGGATCTGGCTGGGCTCTAGCCAGGATCTCACCAGGATCAAACCAGGGTCCCACCAGAGTCCCACCAGAGTCCTGCTGGGCTCTGGCTGGAATCTGGCTGGGGTCTCACCAGAGTCTCAGGGGGGTCCCACCAGGGTCCCACCAGGATCTCACCGGGGTCTCACCAGGGTCCCACCGGGCTCTGCCCTTGTTCTTGTGTTGTTGGATTTTCCTTTCAAGGCAGAAAAGCTTTAGCCCGGGGGTTTTGCCGGAGCCACCGGCCGTCCCGCTGCGCCGCGCCGGTCCGGGACCGTTTACCTCACTCACATCACACTTTGCACTGTACATTTATTATTATTATTATTTTTTTTTTTTTTAACTCGTGTTACCTCCAGACAGACGCACGGACGCCTGCCGACGCGAGCTTTAGCGAAACCCCCCGGCACTCTCTAAAGGAAAAAAAAGAAAAAAAGAAAAAAAAAAGAGATAAAAAAAAAAAAGAGTAATTGGAAATCGGGAGATATTCTATTCATTTAGATCCTTTCCCCCACCCCACCCCCTTTATTTTGAGAACTTACACTCATTCTATGGGATTTTAAGAGGTTGTTGTTTGATTGTTTTGTTGTAAATAGCTTCTATTTTATTCTCTAAAAAAAAAAAAAAAAAAAAAGAAGAAAAGAATCGAACTTTAACATGCAAATGATATATATTAGCGTTCATCAGGGAAACGGGAGCTTGGGAACCTCCTTTCTCCAGCAAATCTTTATTTTTATTCCCCCCCCACCCCCTTCATAATACTACTGTGCAAAGCCAATTTGGGGCCTATTTTCCTCCAAAAATAAGCAGCTTGGTGAGAGCAGGATGGGGGGGGGGGGATGGTTTTGGGGTGGGGGTCCTAGAGGAGACTGGCATAAAAAATCCAATTTAATGATGGGATGGGGATACTTGGGGGGGGGGGGCTGCGGGATGCTCTGGGGGGTCCCGAAGGACCGCATCCTTCGGGACCCCCCCGGAGCATCCCGCAGCCCCCCAGGATTTATTTTAATCTCTCCACGTTTCAGGGTTTGGGGTTGGGTTTTTTTTGGCAATTTTTTAGACTTTTGTTTTTTTTAGCTCGCCCCCCCCATTCCGAAACATTCGCCCACATCTGCGTGAGACACAATCGCGACCCGATACCGAAACCCACCCCCCCTCACCCCCCCCTTATAACTCGGTATCTCAATTCCTCAGGTTTCGACCTCGAACACAGGGTTGGTTTTTTTCTTCCCCCCCCCCCTTCTTCCCCAGCTGCCTGGGGGGGGCCACCCCTCTTTTTATGTTTTTTTTTTTTTTGCTTGGGGAAGCAGCAATCTCAGGGGATTTGGGGTTTTTCCAGCCTTTTTTTTGTTTTTTGGTTTTTTTTCAGCCTTTTTCCATGCCCCCCCCCTTCTCCAGAGCTGGAAATGCCCCTTGGTGGCTCCGTGGACCCCCATCCCTTGTGGGGGGTGGGGGTCCAGGGGGCCCTCCATCCGGCTCCTGCTGCTGTTGGGATCCAGCCCAGTTCCCCTGGAGAAATCCCCAGGGGGGGAAGTTTCTCGTGCCCAGGGTGGGCATTAGATTTTCTTAGTGAGTTTTTGCATTTGTACAGTCACTGTTTTGGGTTGCTTGGGGTTTTTTTTGTTTTTTTTTTTAATTATTTTTATTCCCCCCCCTTCCTCTTCCCTCCCCCTCTTTTTTTTTTTTTTTGAGAGCGTATTACCTTCCACTTTATTTTTCTTTTTGCATATCGATTTAAAAAAAAAAAAAAAGCAAAAAAAAAAAAATAGCCTAAATCAGTTTCTCTGGGGTTTGGAAAGAAAAAAGGAAGGGCCCCGGCTGCAGATGGACCCAGCGAGCAGATCTTAACTCAGGTGAAAAATGAAAAAGAAAAAAACCACAAAAAAGACAAAAAAAAGAGAAAGAATAAAAAACCACATTCTACCTCTGAGAGCGGTGGCCTCGGGCGCACCCGAGCCCCGGTGAAATATTTCAGTTTTGCAAACATTCAGGTATTGAAACTTTTGATTATTAAAAAAAAAAAAAAAGATAAAATAAAATAAAAACACTGAAAGTTTACATTTTATAATAACATTATTATACAGATTGTATTTAAACTTCAGAATATTTAAGACAATTGTAACCCTGTAAAGTTGATGAAATATTAAAAAAAAAAAAAAAAGGTGTGTTGTCCGGGGTTTCTATCCCTGGGGGTGTCAGGGGGTGCCATGGGGCTATAGGGTGCCCGTCACGGGGTGACCCCAGGACTGTGGGGTCGCTAAAGAGCTGTGGGGTGTCCATGGGGTCCCTATGGAGTGCCTATTATTTCAATTACTACTTGAAAGGACACTGTAGAGAGGTTGGTGCTGGTCTCTTCGCACAGGTAATTAGCGATAGAACGAGAGGGAACGGCTTCAAGCTCCAACAGGGTAGGTTTAGACTGGACACATTAGGAAAGAATTTTTCACAGAACAAGTGGTCGGGCATTGGAATAGGCTGCCCAGGGAGGGGGTTGAGCCGCCATCCCGGGATGTGTTTAAGAACCGTTGAGATGTGGTGTTGGGGGATATGGTGTAGGGGAGAACTTTGTAGAGTAGGGTAGATGGTTGGACTCCATGATCCCAAGGGTCTCTTCCAACCTGGATGATTCTATGATTCTATAGGGTGCCATGGGGTCCCTGTGGGGTCTCCACAGGGTTGTGGGGTGCCCACAAAGATATGGGGTGTCCCTGGGTCTATAAGGTCCCCACAGGGTGCCTATAGAGCTGTGGGGTGTCCACGGGGTGCCCATAGGGCTGCCGATGGAGAGCCTATAGGACTATAGGGTGCCTCGGGGTCCCTATGGGGTGCCCATAGGGCTGTGGGGTGTCCATGGGGTCCCTATAGGACTATAGGGTGCCTCGGGGTCCCTATGGGGTGCCCACAAGGATTCGGGGTGTCCGTGGGGTGCGCACAGGGCGCCCACAGACCCAGCGCTGCCCGGGGTCACCCATCCCGGGCCGGGCCGGGGCGGGCCCTGCTGAGCTTCCTGCCGCGTGCGGGCAGCCGCGGCAGGTCCCGCCCCGCGCAGGCGCGCGGCCGCGGCGGCGCCGCTTCTGATTGGCCGGTGACGAGGGGAGGGCGGCGCTCTAGGCGGCCGCCGCGCTCTCTCTGGCCCTGGCGGACCGGGAAGATGGCGGCGCCCATGGAGGTGGCGCTGGTGTCGGACGCCGCCGGGCCGCTCTGCAACTGCTCCGTCTGGGAGCTGCACTCGGGCTCCGCCCTGCCCGGCTACCGCGGCGGCAACAGCGGCCCGCGCGGGCTGGCGCTGCTGGGCGGCGAGCACCTGCTGGGGGCCCAGCTGGGCAAGAGCTACATCAACGTCTGGGAGCTCCAGAGGAAGGTACCGGCGCGGCGGGCGGCCCCGGGAGGCCTCGGCTCGGGGGGCGGCCCCGGGCTTCGCGGGGGGACTCCCCGACCCTGTGGGGATGCGCCGGGCCCCCCACCCTGGAGACCCCCCGTTTCTGTGGTGGGAGCCGCTCTCCCCATAGAGACCCCCTGTCTCTATGGTCAGGCACCCCCCCTTCCCCCCCCCCCCCAAGGCCGCTCTACCCGTAGAGACCCCCCTGTCTCTGTGGCCAGACCCCCCCTCCAGGGCTCTTCTCTCCATTCAGCCCTCCGTATCTGTGGCCGGACCGCCCCAGGGTCCCTCTCTCCATAACGACCCCCATCATCACAGGCACCTCCTGCTGTCTGTGGCTGGAGCTCTGTGCTCGGAGGAGGGTGGAGGAGAATTTACCTTTTCCCTGTGGGGCTAAAAAAAAATACTGCAGCAAAACTTTCAGCAAAATGCAGAGCAATTCGATGTGGTTTGCACGCATGGACTGTGCTCTTCATCATCTTCCTCTTCAGCAGTGAACCTGAACCACAGCTGTGCTGATGTGGGTTGAGGACACGGCTCAAACGCGGGCAGTTGCAGCATGTCGGACGCTGCCGGAGCTGCCTCTTCTCCCAGGGTCTTGTTTCTCTCTCCCTCCCGTACTCCAGCCCGTACTGAAGGGTCACCGTGTTCTTTCTGCCCCCAGGACCAGCTCCAGCAGAAGATCATATGCCCCGGGCCGGTGACCTGCCTGACGGCTTCTCCCAACGGGCTCTACATCCTGGCCGGGGTTGCCGAGAGCATCTACCTGTGGGAGGTGAGGGGGCTGGCGCAGGGCTGGGGGGCGCAGAGACTTTCATCCTGTGCGGTTACCGGGTGCCCCTGTCCCATCAGGTGTCAGTAAATCCACGTTATCTGGGCTCCACAGCAGGGTGAGGGCTTTGCTGTGTCATGGACGTTTCAGCTTTCCTGGTGTGGTCTGGGCTCCTGTCGTGGTTTAATCCCCGCCAGCAACTAAAGCCCACGCAGCCACTCACTCACTCCCACCCTGTGGGGTGGGGAAAAGAATCAGAAGAGCAAAAGTGAGAGAACTCGTGGGTTGAGATAAAGACAGTTTAATAGGGAGAGCAAAAGCTGTACGCACCAGCAAAGCACAACAAGGAATTCATTCCCTGCTCCCCATCGGGGGTCCAGCCTCTCCAGGAAAGCCAGGCTCCATCACGCCTTACTTGGGAAGACAAACTCTATCACTCTGAACGTATCTTCTTTCTCCGCCTTCCCCAGCTTTATACACTGAGCATGCGGTGAAATTGTGGTGGGAGGTGCTGGGTGAGGCTTAGGTCTGTTCTTTCCTTCTCTTCCCAAGCTGCTGCAGATGCCCCAGGGGTCAGGTGTGGCTCCCTCGAAGCAGAAACACAGGACCTAGTTTTCCTTCAGCAGTTCTTCCATGTTTTAGCCTAAAATTTGTATGTGACTTGTGATCTGGATGTCTGCAGAGACTGCCGTGCTCTGGTCATCATCCTTCTATTTTTAATTAGCGGTGTGTTTACGTGGGGATTATGCTACATTCTAAGCACTTCACCAAGCAAATAAAAGAACAAGCTTGTTCTGAGCCCTGGGATTAAACACGGAGATGTCTAACCTGGAAAGCTCTCGGTGCTGGGGGATGTTTCTGAGCCTTGTTATGTGGGCGGCTCTATCTTAATTCATCAGGTTTTTCTTTCCAAAATGTGCTTGTGGCGGCGTTGGAAGAAAAGCCCTCAGCAGGGATGCTGGGCTGAGGCTGCAGCAAGCGGGAGTTACTCACTCCTGATGCTCTGAACTGATCCCCGCTGTTTATCTGAGGAACATGGCCCTGTCTGTCTGTCCCCAGCGAGCCCAGCTGTGCAGGCGCTTCCCAGCCTGGAGCTGTGACGGCACTGTCAACCTCAGGGAGGGAACAGGCACCTTGGAGAGGCTGCATGGAAACCACTGTAGAGCTGGGAATGGGCCCAAGAGCCCTCGTTTTGTGCCTTCTCTGTGAAACCGCTTGTTCTCCCTTGAATTGCAGCCTGGATTTATTTTTAGGTGCAATTCAGACAACGAGAGGGAGTCGATTCTGTTTTTTTGTACAGGGCCCCCTCGCTGCCGCCTCAGTTCCCTCCCCATCTGCAGTGTCACCTGTTCACAAGAAAAGCCCTGGGTTTAGGGAACTCCTTGTCCACCCTGAAGCCTCCCTTGGCCCGAGACCGTGCAGCCATGCTGAAGTGCAGCAGCCCCCAGGGTGGCATGCAGCCTCCTGTGGCTTTTGTAACCCCCGCAGCCATCTCGTTAGGTGTTGTGGGAGGTTGGAAGAAGCCATCAAAGTAATATTAATAGTAAAGAGGAAGTCTTAACTGCACAGTTGTGTCTTGGCTCCAGAGTTAACCCACAAGCATTGAGGGCAGGGCGCTACGTTGTTCCGGGGCATCACAGTGCTCCTTTCTTAACGCTCTCTTGCCCTTTCCCTTGCACCAGGTCTCTAATGGGAACCTCCTGGCCATCCTGAACCGACACTACCAGGACCTCACATGCCTCTGCTTTACTGACGACAGCAGCCACTTTCTCTCGGGGGCGAAGGACTGCCTGGCCCTGGTGTGGAACCTTTACAGGTAACGGTGGCCCGCGGGGAGGTCTCAGCCCATTCGCACGGGGCACAGGGAGCATCTGGGTGAGGAATATTAGAACAAGAGATCAGCCACCACTCCCCGGAGGCGGAATCAGCTCTGCCTAAGCCCGCCTGTCTAAGCTGTTTGTAAAGCCTGGTGACGAGTCTGTGCCCTCCTTAGGCAGCTCTTCCACTGCCGTCATCCTCGCTGCCCAGGAGGTTTGTCCCGGTGTCTCACTGAGTTCCCCAGGCTGCAACATATGGCTCTGACTTCTTTCCCCTGCTTGGCGCAGAGTGGATCGTTCCCTTCCCCTGCTGAGATCTCTGTCCCCTCTGGGATGAGGAGCTCAGTGGTGGCCCTCATCCTCTATATTGCGTGTGCTGTGGCTGCTGATGGCTTCTGTGTCCCGCTTGGTCTCTGCAGCCCAGAGAGCCATCCCGGGGGAGGCAAAGCCTTGGCTGCTCTCCTTGCAGCCGCTCTGCTCCAGCATCCCCAGCGCTGCTCTCGCCGCCCTGCCCTGCTGGGCCCATTCAGGCTGGGGTAGAGTTAATTTTCTTCGCAGTAGCTGGTGTGGGGCTGCATTAGGGATCTGTGCTGGGAAGCGTTGGTAACACAGAGATGTTTTAGTTACTGCTGAGCGGTGCTTACAGTGTCCAGTGTACAAGCTTACACAGCTTCTGCCCCTCACCCCCCTGCCAGCGAGCAGGTTGGGGGGCACAAGGAGTTAGGAGGGGACACAGTGGGGACCGCTGACCCTACTGACCACAGGGACATTCCGTGCTGTGTGACATTATGCTCAATGTATAAACTGGGAGAGAAGGAGGAAAGGGGGGACATTCAGAGTGATGGAGTTTGTCTTCCCAAGTAAGGCGTGATGGAGCCCGGCTTTCCTGGGGAGGCTGGACCCCCAATGGGGAGCAGGGAATGAATTCCTTGTTGTGCTTTGCTGGTGTGTACAGCTTTTGCTCTCCTTATTAAACTGTCTTTATCTTAACCCATGAGTTTTTTCTCACTTTTGTTCTTCTGATTCTTTTCCCCATGCCACTGGGGGTGAGTGAGCTGTGTGGGGCTTGGTTCCTGGCTGGGGTTAAACCCCGACACGTGCCAACCTGTCCTTCTGCTCTGCCCCACAGCGTGCTGCAGGCAGAGCCCTCCCAGATCCCTGACCCTCGCCACGTCTGGTCCCGACACAGCCTCCCCATCACAGACTTGTGCTGCGGCTTTGGAGGGCCCTTGGCACGAGCTGCCACTGCCTCCCTTGACCAGACAGCGAAGGTAAGGCCTGTCCCCGTCCCCTGCAGCGGGAGCCCCAGAGATGCACGGGCCCCAGAGGGTTAAAGCAGAGTCTGCTGGGCTGCAGCAGGGCTGTCCGTGAGGGCTGCAGTGGCTGAATTTCTTGGCTGTCTCTGCGATGACTCAGAGCTGCCAGACCCACTAATGGGCTTTGCCTCTCCAAACACCAGCAGTTTCTCCGCACCTGCCCTGGGGCTGGGCCTCTGCATGCTTTGCAGTCCCTCTTCTGCGGAATGTCGGGGTCAGCTCCTCTCATTCCCCTCACTGATCTCCTTCAGTCTGGAGGGGTGGGGAGCAGAGCAGGCTGGAGCCCACTGCTTGCTCCTCCTGCTCTGCAGAGGGGGGTCTGTCCCCTGCAGGACGGGCTCGTAAGGGGGCTAAGGCCCGTTTTGGAGCTGCCTGGGAGACTTGTCTCGTGGTCACGAAGGGCTGATCCTGGGTTCTGCCATGGTTACACCTTAGACTTGGTTTTCCCATCCGCAGGATGCCGTGGGGCAAGTGCTGATAAGCAGCAGTGTGTTCTTCCAATCCTGTCGTTAACATTTAAGCCCCTGATTCCTCTGTACCCTCTTGCTCCAGCTCTGGGAAATCTCATCTGGGGAGCTCCTGCTTTCCGTCCTCTTTGACGTGGGGATCATGGCTGTGACTCTTGACCTCTCTGAGTACCACATGTTCTGCGGCGGCATGGACGGGTCCATCTTCCAGGTTGACCTCTGTGCCTGGGTGAGTGCCTGGGGCTGCAGATCTGCTCCGTCTGCTCCCGATGTGGCACCCTGAGCCACTGTCACCTCCCACCTACGTGACTGGTGTGACCTGCCAGGGCATGGGAGGGCCTGGGTTCCTGGTGTCTCCTCTGCCCCCTCCAGACACAGTGATGAACCTGCTGGCTTCCATCTTCCTGAATTTAAACTACTCTCTCCCTTCCTTCCTGCATTTCTGCAGCCGGTACAGAGAGACCGGACCTTCCAGACAGAGCGGGAGAACGGGAAGGTCTTCAAAGGGCACAGGTGAGGGACCAGACGTACCCACCAGGTGCTTCGTCACCCCCGTCTGCCCACCTCCCCGGTCTTGGCCAGTCCTCGGGTCATCCTGAGTTTAAACTCCCTCTTCTCTTCCCCATTCCAGGAACCAGGTGACGTGTCTGTCTGTCTCCACGGATGGCAGCCTGCTGCTCTCCGGCTCACACGATGAAACCGTCCGGCTGTGGGACATCCAGAGCAAGCAGTGCCTGAAGACGATGAATCACAAAGGTAGGCACGCTCTTATCTCTGGGATCCTTTCCTCCTCAGCTGCCGGTGGCCGCTTGTGCTACTGTGAGGCTGCCCTGGGCATTTGAGGCATTTCTCTGGTACTTGCCTCATGCCTCCAGGAAGGGCAGAGGCATCGGAGGGATGCCTTCACTGTCTGGCATGATGTTTTGACCTTGCCCATGTCTGTTAACAACCTCCCTGTGCAGCTGTCAGGGAGTGAGTCAGAGATTTCACCCTATCGCTGAGGACATCCAGGATCTTCCTCCTTGTTTCCCAAAGGGAGTGGTTGCCCCACATGCACCCCAAGGCCTGGGGAGGCTACGGGAGCGGGAGGAGGTGTCTGGAGAAGAGACTGTCCCTGTGACCCCAGCAATGAGCACCCGTGAGCTCATTAGGCCTGAAGTGAATCTGATATAAGCAGTCATCTGGGATTTCAGTCTAACGGCTGCGATAAACCGTGCAAACAAACCTTTCCAGGCTCAGATCAGCAATTAAGTGCCTCAGAGCAGTGGACGATTTTGCCCTCCTGTTGCATTTGAGCTGTTGCTGACAGTGGATTTCTTCTGTGATCAGTCTCTTGCTGGTGGGGCTCGCAGCTGCCTAAACCCTCCCAGAAGGTGACGGTGGTGAAAGTCAGACCCTGTTCCGCTGTGACGCTGCCTCTGGCCAAGCTGCTGCCCCAGGGCGGTTGCTGGGGGCTGGGCTATCTGCAGACCCTTTCCTTCTGCTGCCAAGGACCGTTTCTGGACGGGCGCTGCAGTAGGTCTCCATTAGCCTTGCTCCACTGGCACCAGAGGGGTGACAGCAGACAAAATCTGAGCTGTGTGAGTCATCAGAGGAGGGGGGGGGCAAGCTTTCACCACGAGCCAGGCATTACAACCCTCCTTGAGGCTGCAGGGAAGTGCAGATGGACACAAGCGCTTCCTGTGAGGGGCAGGACCAGGCTGAGGGTGCCACTGGGTGCTGGGGCTGTGAGGTGCGGGTGCTTTCTGCAGCTCCATGGCTCGCTTCTTCCTGCGGGCAGAGGTTTGGCTTCCCTGGCACCGGTTCTCCCTGCTGCCACCGTGTGCTTCACTGGAGCCTGGGAGTGGGGCTGTGGGTCAGGAGCTGCCGTCCAGGGGAAGCCGCACTGTAGGGAGCTCGAGGAGGATGATCCCTGCATCGGGGGCTCTGCAGCTCCTCTGTCCCAGTGCTGTCCCTCTGGGGCAGCGCTGTCACCCCCTTAGTGGGGCAGCGGGTTCCCTGCAGTGCTGGTTTCCAACGGTCACCATCTCCCCTTGGCCTTTCTTGCCCCCTCTCCCAGTGGTGACCTGAGCCTCCCAGCAAGGTCTGTTCCCTGCCACTGCCCCGCTCCCCCCTCCAGCATGTTCCCTGAGCCTTTCCCTTCCCGAGGCAGAGAGGAGACAGCCATTTCTACCAGGGCTGACATGACAGCGTCCTCCAGCCCTGTGTGCTCGGGAAAGCAAGGTCCCTCTGCTCATGGGTGTCTGGGGGCAGGTCAGAAACCGCTGCCCTCCCCACGTGATGGTGCTGCAAATAGATCGACGGGGCTGGAGCATGGCTTGGGGCTTGAGAGGAGCATAGCTGTGCAGCAGGAGGGATGCAGGGGGCTTTTCCAGCAAGGTTTGCTTGTCCTTGATGGCGAGGGGCAGGCAGGGTGGCCGAGCATGGGCAGGGAGATGGACTTTGAGAAACTGGGCTGCTGCTGTTGGGTGATGGGCTGTGACTGCGCTGGGCAAGGCAGGGCTGCCTCTGGGTACCCAGCGTGGCTATTCCCGCACCGAGGGGAGCGGGGACCAGTGGGATGGGGGGCAGCACCCCCCAGTCCCTTGCCAGCGCTGCCCCAGCGTCCCTCCAGGCCTCAGTTCCCGTCCTGTCACAGAAGCTCCATCTTTCTCTCTGCACACACCGTGTGGCACAAACCGTCCCCAGGGGCTCGTTCCTGCTAGCCCTCCCCCCGGGGATGCTCCGGTTGATCTGTCCCGGTGGCAGCTGCCGGTGTTGGAAGCCGGGTTGTTTATTCTCTGCCAGTTGAGTCCGGTCCCTCTGCCCACACCAGCAGGGTGTCACCCACCGCCTGGTGCCCCAGCCATCGTGATGAGGTGGGCTTGGACAGGACTTGCAGCCTCGCTGGGCCCCGAGAGCTGCTGGGGGAGCCTGCCCTGGGTGGTGACCAGGCTTGGGGATCTGTGGGGTGGTTCCTGAGATTTTCTCTTCTCCGCCTTTCTCATCCCTTCCTTTCCAGTTGCTCCTGGAGTTGCCGGTGGCCCAGCAGCAGTAATCTCACTAATGGACACTTTCATAAGCAGTAGCAAATTCTTGTCTTTAGGGAGGGAGCGAGAGTGAAACAAATGGTTTGTTACAGCGAAGCGTTGGCAAAGAGCAGCTTGGGGGCCAGCCCGGCACTGCTGGCAGAGCAGCTCCTGTAGCCGTTGGTTTGCTGCTGTGATCCAGCCTTGGATCTGGGGAGGGTCAGGCTTCGGCGCAGGCTCTGGCATAGCTGGAGGGGGAGATGATGGTGAGGGAGCCCTCGTCCGCATCAGAGGTGCTTTTGTCCATCTCCTCTGCGGAGACTGAGCCCCTCAGGCAGCTCTGTGTCCCCCAGGCTCCCCATCCTGGGTTTCCCCCCTCATCCTGCACTGTTCCCCGCTGCCTTTGGCAGGGATGCTGGGCGGGCGCTGCCTCTGCTCAGGTGCATCTGGATCCTTTTAACCTTTCCCTTCGCGCTGTCGGGTTCAGCTGGTGGAAGATGGATGGTCCGGGATTTATTAGGAGTGACTGAGCTGCTCTGCTCACTGGCTGCCCAAGGTGTGCGGGGGGCTTCAGGGGGCTGGGGGGTCACTGCGTATGACAGGGAGAGGTTTGGGGTGTGGGGGAGCAGCGGTGGGAGTTCAGCAGTGAGCACGAGTTCGGAAGGGGAGGCGGAGGGGGCTGCTGACAGAAAGCAGCAGCCTGTGTGGGTAAATGCAGTAATTAAAGCGCTCATTAGCTCTGCCAAACGAGAGTGTGTGATAGATCATTGCAGGAGACAGCTGGGAAAGCGGCAGCCGCTGATGGATGGCTGGCTCTGCGGAGGATGGCCGGGCCACCCGCTCCTCCCTGAGCCTGCTGGGCCTGGGGTGGGGAGCTGCGGCCCCGACTCCCACCACCAGAGACGGGGAGAGGGGCTCTACCTCACCCGGGGGTGGGAGGAAGGCAGGTGTCCTGGCAGGTCCATGCACCCCGAGTTCACTCTGTTCTCGGGGCTGCCCGAGGCACCAGGCAAGAGACAACCCTGCCAGAGGGGGGGATCTGACCCGTCTCCTCCTCTTGTCCTGTCCCAGGTCCGGTGACAAATGCCTTCATAGTGCTGGCCCCAGCCAACATGTTCAACCCGGACGGGAAGCCCAGCGTGCCTCTGCCCAAATTCAGCAAACACCTCCACGGCACCGAGAGCAACGACGAGCAGGGCAGCGAGGGAGTGACGCTGCGCCTTGGGCTCCACCAGCAGGTACCGGGGGCGAGGGGGCTGCTGGTGAGGGGGAGACAGAGGGCGGGTGGGGGGAGTTCTGTGTTGGAGGTTCCAGAATTTCTCCTTCAGCCAGAGCAGTGGCAGTGCCCGGTCCGTTCGTGATGGGCAGCAGCTCCACGCTCGGCCTGTTCTGATCTTCCCCCGTGCTGCTAAACTTCCCCAAGTGCCATTTCCTAAAGCAGTGGAATTGCTCAATTAACTGACGTGTGGTGGGAGCCGAGCAGGCAGGCTCTTCCCGTGCTCTCAGCTGTATCAGGGCTGTTCTCAGCCTGGGGATCGGAGCCCCCAGACCAAGGTCTCCCAGTGGAGCAGGGTCCTGGCTGGGGGACAGGGTGTTCTTTGAAATCCCCCCGGTGTCAGGGGGAGGTCTGGAGATGTTGGGGCTCTGCCCTGCCCCAACTCCTGCCTGTCAAGAGCCCACACACAGTGTCTTTGCCCCTCAGAGGCTCTTCTCCCTCTGAAAACACCCTTCTCCAGCCTGGTGAGACCCGTTCCTCCTCCCTCTCGCTGTCCTGCCTGGTGCAGTCATTTGTCCTCCCAGCCTTGTGCTGCAGCGTGGGCTGGTCCCAACACCGCTGTCCCTCAGCCCCAGCGTGGCTGTCCCCAGGCAGGGGGGTGTCCTGCACCATCAGTGGTCACAGGCTGGCTGTGTGCTGTGCCCAGTCCATCCCCTGGCCTCTCTGCCGCTGGTCCCAGAGCTGCTCTCCTCTGTCAGCGTCTGTCCCCAGGCGAGTGACAGTCCTGCCGCGGCTGATGGATGGGCTCCATGTAGGGGAGGTGGCAGCCAGTCCAGGAGGGGCTCTTTGCTGCTCGGTGGAGGGGACGGCTCAGCTGCTGCTTCCGAAACGTCAGTCCTGCAGCCAGTCGGGCTCCTCCGCTCGCAGCACGATGCCAGGGGAGCAGCCAGGGGTGGCGAGTCCAGCGCTTCCCCCCCCCCCCCCCCCCCAGGGAATAGGCTCCATCTGTGCTGGGAGAGGAGCCTGCAGACCCCTGCCCGGGGCAGTCTTGAGGGGGCTGTTCTGGGACCCCCGTCCCTGTGCAAAGGTCCTTCCAGTTTGGAAAGGGGCTGCAGCTCCAGCCAGGCTCTGCCAGTGCCGCAGGGCTGGCTGTGCCCCTCTGGGGTCTGATCGGTCCCTGCTGTGGCCCGTGGGGCTGGGACAGCAGGGTTTCTTTGCCTCCTCCCATGGGGAACCCTGCCCAGGGGTGCCGGGAGAGGACCCGGGTCTTGTGCCAGTGTCTCCTGTCTGTCCCTGCAGGACTCTGGGGAGAGCTACCTGGAGAAGGCCGAGAAGATGTACGCGCAGATGTACTCCACGAGGGAAAAGGTGAGAGCTGCTCTGAGACAGGGGGTGCAGACCCCTTGGGGTGTCCTCTCTTCAGCTGGACCAGTTCCTGGGGCCCTGTGCAAGTTGGGGACGGGGAGGAGCGAGCCCCAGAAATTGCTGATGGTGTAGGCAGGAGGGGCTGTGGTTTGAGGAGATAGAGGAGGGAGAGGATGAAAGGGTTTGGGATTTGCTGCTGTCTGGGGGAGCACCAGCCTCTGCTGGCCGGAGGGGAGACCCCAGTGCCTGACGCTTTGCTGTTTGTGTTTTTCTGTGGCAGAACCTGGTGGGAGACCAGGAGCATCTGACGATCCAGGTGAGCGAGCTGGAAGAGGAGGTCAGCACCCTCCGGAAAATCAACAAGAACCTCTTTGACTTCTCCGCTCGCATTATCACCAAACCAGCCAAATGAAGAGGCCCCCCCTGCCCTCGCACCCCTCGGCCTCTCCCTGCCCGGCTCCCGGGGAAGAACCGGCCCTGGGGCACCCGCACACGCAGCGGTGCCGGCGCCTGGCCCACGGAACACGCCGGGGCGTTTGCCCGCTGGCTCTGGCACCTGTTGGACCAGACGGGACTGAGATGTGCGTGGGGGCTGCGGGGCTGCTGCGTGCGGGACAACACAGGGACCGTTTTCACCCCCGTTCGCTGCTCGGTGCCGGCGGGGGCAGAGCAGAGCCACCGGCTGCGGGAGGAGCGTCGCCGGCTCCTGAGAGGGGGGTCAGGACGCGGCTCCCCCTCTTTCCCCGTCTCTTCCCCTGGCCCTTTTTTGGTTCTTTTTGTTACTTGACCCTGCAGTGCAGACAGAAAAGTGTTTTTTTTCTCTTAATACCGGTTTGAGATTGGATTTTGGAGACCCCCTTCTGCCCGTCCCACCCTGGGAAACGCTGCTCGATGTCACCGGACCCCTTGCAGCCGGGATCCTGCTGGGGGCTGAGCAGCTCCTGCTCCTGGGGGGGGCAGGGGCAGCAAAGGTGCTGCCTGGGGACAGGCGGGGGGTCCCTGGTGTGCCGTATCCCCCCTCCTGGTCCGGTGGGGGAGAGGGCAGGGGGCTGTGGGGGTGTCCCTGGGCTCAGAGTGCTGGTGGGGGTTTCGGGGCGCAGGGCTGACTCCTTTGGGGAGGGGCAGGGGGGGCAAGGTGCTATTTCCAATCTCGTAAGTTGACAATTTATATATATTTGGATCCAGCTACTTTTGTTTTCACGGTGTTCTGGGGAATCGGCCTTTTGTATCGTCACGAGCATGGCAGCGGGGGTTGTGGGTTTTGTTTAGGTTTATTTTTTACATAAAAGATTTGTTTTTTATAGTGAAAGATGCCTGAGGCTTTTTTTTAACACCCTGTTGGTGGCCGCAGATCTCAATAACCCTCCATGGCTTCCCTCTGGTCCCGGGGAAGCTGTGCTGCTCCCTCGTCTCTGCCCCGTGGGTCCTTCCCTGTCCCCACGAGGGTTGGAGGGGTCCCTCTGGATCTCGGGGACCCTGGCTGTCCCCAGGTGCACCCACTGCCCCGTCCTGTGCACCAGAGGGAAGCGCAGTTGATTTAAAGTGCACTTTAATGACCGGGCAGCCCCGCTCCCCCCAGCTCCCTTAGGTCATGCTTTTGCTTAATAAGGGCCGATAATAAGGAGGGTCTCCAGGGGCCGCAGTGGCAATGTGTCCCCCCTGCAGGGAGAGCCCCGAGGCCCCCCCAAGAGGGTGGCAGGCTGCACCCCACCAAACCCAGACCCGAGCCCTCCCTCCCAGTCATCCCATACTCTTTCCCAATGGCCCCCCAGTGGGGTGCGTGTCAGGGCAGGAGTCAGGACGAGGCTGCCCTGTGAGCCCCCGACAGGGACTGGGGTTTGAGGGGGCTATTTCATGCCAAGAGCCTGTTGCCCCCCTTGTCCCCAACTCCTGCCCAGGGCACTGGGTGCTGCTCCATCTTTATTATCCCTGGGGGACCAGTACCCCCAAGAAGAGGCCTCCAGAGCTCCCCATGCCCTGGCAGGATTTGCCTGGAGGCCTCCCCCCTCCAGGCCCATCTCCGCAAGGGGAATTCATTAGCCGTGACTCATTAAATTTGCCTGGTGATCAATACTTTTTGCCAGCTGGTATTTGGCTCCCTTTCTCGCTTTCTTTTTCTTATTAATTTAGCAGAGGCTCTCTCTCCCTGGCAGCCAGTGTTTGTGCTACTGGTGCCGAGCAGCTCTGTGCTGTGCCTCAGTTTCCCTGCTGTCGGGGGGGGTGACCCCGTTTTCCCCCCCCCGCAGAGGGGGCTGCAAAGCTGCTGCGTGTCTGGCTGCACCCCAGGAGCTGAGGCCGTTTGCCCCTTCCCCACGCAGCGGCCCCGGGGCCCCCCGAGTTTGAGGATGCATCTCCGCAGAGGGATGGAGGGAGCCGGTGAGGGCCTTTACCGCGGGGGGGGGACAATTTACGGCTCCGATCCCGGCTCAGCACCGCCCCGAGGGGCTTCTAATGCCCGGGAGGTGGCAGGGAGCGCCGGCATTGCCGTCCGTGAGCGCCCGGCCGGAGGAGGAGGAGGAAGGTCCCGGTGGTCCAAAGGCAGCCGGGACCCCCGGGAAGCGCGGGGGTCCCTGTGCCGGGGCACATCGCGCTCCCTGCTGGGGTCCCCACGGTCGCAGCCCCCGCAAGGCAGCACCGGGCGGGTGGGGGCCCCGCTCTGCTGCGGGGTGCGGGGCGGGGGTACCGGCGTGGCGGGGGGGGCTGCGGACGTGCCCGGCGCTGCGTGGGACGTGCCCGGCGCGACCCACCGGGGGCTGCGGGGGCCGCCCCGGACCCTCCCGCTCGGCTTGGGGACGGGGCGGGCGCTGGCGGCGGGACCCTGCCGGTCCCTGCCCGCACTCGGGGCTGCGGAGCCGGGCGGGCACCGCACCGGGGGGCGCTGCCCACCCGCCCGGAGCCGCCCCCGCCCGCCCGGAGCCGCCCCCGCCCCCGGCCCGCCCCGTCGGGGCGCAGAGCGGCGGGGCCGGTGGCGGGGCGCATGGCGGGGCTGCGGGCGCTCTGGCTGCTGGCGGCGGCGGCGCTGGGGGCGGCGGGGGGGCACCCGCAGCCCTGCCGCGTCCTGGCCCGCACCGGCCCCGCCGTGCGCCTCGGGGCGCTGCTGCCGCCCGCCGCCCCCGCCCGCGCCCGGCTCCGCGCCGCGCTGGCCAGAGCCGCCGGTACCGGCCCCGGCAGCGGCCCCGGGGGGGGGCCCGGCCCCGGGGGGGCGGCGCTGCCCTACAACCTCAGCCTGGAGGTGGTGGCGGGCGCCCCGGCGGCGCGGGACCCGGGCTCGCTGGCGCGGTGGCTCTGCGGGGCGCTGGTGGTGCGGGGGGTGGCCGCCGTCCTGGCGCTGCCCCGCTCCCGCCGGGAGCTGCTGCAGCTCGACTTCCTCGCCGCCGCCCTCCAGATCCCCTTCCTCAGCCTCCTCGACACCCGCGGGCCGCTGCCCTTCCGAGCGCAGGTAAGACCCGCACCCGCACCGCCACCGGGACGCTCGGACGCGGCTGCGGGCACCGGGGCCGCCGGGACGCAGCGCTCCGTCCCTGTTTGCCGTGCCGGATCCATCCTTCCTCCGTCCTTGCTCCCGTCCCGGCTCCATCCCTGCTCCTGTCCCGATCCTTATCCCAGCTCCAATCCCGGCTCTATCCCGGGAGACCCCTCCCGGCTCAGTCCCGGCTCCATCCCGACTCCTATCCCGAGCCCCATCCCTGCTCCAATCCTGACTCTGTTCCAGCCCCTCATCCTCTCTGCATCCCGAAACCCTCCCGGCTCCGTCCTGGCTCCCATCTCGTCCCCATCCCACCCCCATTTCCCACTTCCATCCCGGCTCTATCCTGACCCCCATCCTGGGTCTATCCCAGCCTCATCCTGGGCTCCATCCTGGCCTCGTCCTGGCTCTATCCTGGCCCCCATCGCAGCTCTATCCAGCCCACTCCTGGCCCCCATTCCAGCCCCATCCTGGCTCTGTCCCAGGCTCCATCCCGGCTCTATCCTGGCTCCATCCCAGCCCCCATCTCATCTCTCCTGGCCCCCTGCCTGGCTCTATCCCAGCCCCATCCCAGTTCCCGCTCCAAGGCAAATTCCCCGGCTCCTCCAGCAGCCCCACACCCTGCCAGCCCCAGTCCGACCCCAGTCCAGCCCCAGAAGGGCTTTGGGGACGTGCCCTGGTGCTGGATCCCCGCAGTCCCCTGTGCTTCCCGATGCCACATTTCACACCTCAAACCCTGCCAAGCCGAGACCTGTCCCAGCCCTGTGTCCCTGGGGCGGATTTGTCCCTCTCCTGTCCCTCAGCTGGTCCCTGCTGGGGACACACCACCTCCGCAGGGGGCCATACCGCATTTGGGCCCCTCCACGTGTGCGCTGACCCCGGGCTGTGCCTGGGCAGAGGTGATCCCTCTCCCGGCACGTGGCAGGACCACACCGGCCCCTGTCCCCCAGCCTGTCCCTGGGGACGCCCGGGCAGGCAGCGGATGCCCGCAGGCTGCGCTGCCCTCCATGTCTGCTCAGCTGCTGCCTGGCGAGCGGCGCGTCCTTGGAGCGTGCCGTGCCGGCTGCGGGAGCTGAGGAAGTGTGAGACCCTCCTGTGTGTGGGCAGGGGGATGCACAACCCCCTGCACGGGTGGTGATGAACCCTCTCACCCAGCCGGGGGTCTCCTCCCTGGGCTCTCCCTCCGGTCCCTGGGCTCATGGGTGGGGGGAACCATCTCCCCGGGTTGGGAGGGGGCTGGAAGCAGGCAGGGAGCAGGCAGGGAGCTTGGAGGGGGTCTCTGGGGTGGGAGGGACGCTGCCTGCTGCTGTGTCCAGGCTCTTCCCAAGGGCAGGAGCAGGGCAGGGGGACAACCACAACCCCTGTGTGTCGGCAGAGCCCTTTCCACTTCCACATGGAGCGGCAGAGCTCGCTGGAGACACTGGTGGACGTGCTGGTGAGCGTCCTGCAGGCCAACGACTGGCAGGAGACCAACCTGGTGCTCTGCCGCCCCTGGGACGTCTCTGGCTTCCTCGGCCTCTGGGCCCGACGCTCCCAGCTCTTCCTCCGCACCATCCTGGACCTCGGCTACCTGGACGAGCCCAGGGCCACCAGCTACCTCCGGCAGCACAGGGAGCACTTCAGGGCCCTCTCCAGCCCCGTGCTGGTGCTTGGCTGCGACCTGCGGCGTGCTCGGCTCATCTTCCAGGTGGCTGAGGAGTCGGGGCTGCTGCCGCAGGAGTTTCAGTGGATGCTGGGCTCCCCACTCAGCGCCGGCGAGCTGCAGACCGAGGGGCTGCCCCTGGGGCTACTGGCCTACGGGGAGGTCAGCCGGCCACCGCTGGAGCTCTTCATCCAGGACGCGGTGGAGCTGGTGTCCCGGGCCATCGGCAGCGCCGCCCGCGTCCGCCCCGACCTGGCTCTGCTGCAGACAATGGTGAACTGCAACGACAGGCGCTGGGCAGGCGGCGAGTCCTCGGGGCTCTTCCTCTCCCGGTAAGGAAGGTGCTGTGGGTACTGCTTTCCCCCCTCCTGGCTCTATAGTATCAGGGTACACGGTGGGGGGGGGCTGTTCCCCAGCCGGGGGATGGGGTGAGGGCAGAGCTGGGGGACCCCAGGGCGCAGAGCTCGGTGTGGTCCCTGATGTGTAGCTGCCACCGTGGGGCTCAGCTCCCCCCCTGGTTCCCGCTGCCCCCTCGGACATGCTTTGTGCCAGCTGCACGGGGGGGGACATGTCACTTCAGATCTCCCTGGTGCTGCCTGAGCTCAATTGCTCTATAAATATTAATAACACTTGGCCCTGCCAGCACAGGGAGCCGCAGGGCCAGGTCCTGCTGCTCCTCCCTGCCCTTCTCTGTGCCTGAGTCGGCACCTCCTGCTCCCGGCCCCAGGCCCCGTTCTGTGGTCCAGGAGCCGGTGACACCGGAGCCATGACACCCACCACCCCCTGCTCCCACCAGGTTCATGGCCAACACGTCCTTCCATGGCCGGACAGGGACCGTGCGGGTGGAGAACGCGACGCTGGTGCGGCCGGAGCAGCAGTTCCGCATCTGGAGCCTGCGGCGGGACTCGCGGGGGGACCCCACCTGGGTGACGGTGGGCACCTGGCAGCACGGCCACCTGGAGCTGGAGGAGGGTGTGTGGCAGAACCAGCGCCAGCGGGCCAGCCCCAGCGAGGGGCCCCGCATGAAGCTGCGGGTGGTGACGCTGGTGGAGCACCCCTTCGTCTTCACCCGGGAGGCGGACGAGGATGGGAGCTGCCCAGCCGGGCAGCTCTGCCTGGACCCCGGCACCAACGACTCAGCCGTGCTGGACGCCCTCTTCGAGGAGCTGGGCACCGAGAATGGCTCAGTGCCGCGGGAGTACAAGAAGTGCTGCTACGGGTACTGCATCGACCTGCTGGAGAAGCTGGCGGAGGACATGCCCTTTGACTTTGAGCTCTACATTGTGGGTGATGGGAAATACGGGGCGTGGAAGAACGGGCGCTGGACGGGGCTGGTGGGGGACCTGCTCAGCGGCATGGCCCACATGGCCGTCACCTCCTTCAGCATCAACTCGGCGCGGAGCAAAGTCATTGACTTCACCAGCCCCTTCTTCTCCACCAGCCTGGGCATCCTGGTGAGGACGAAGGACACAGCGTCGCCCATTGGGGCCTTCATGTGGCCCTTGCACTGGACCATGTGGGTGGGCATCTTCGTGGCCCTGCACATGACAGCACTCTTCCTCACCCTCTATGAGTGGAAGAGCCCCTACGGCATGACCCCCCACGGTCGCAACCGCATGAAGATCTTCTCCTACTCCTCAGCCCTCAACCTCTGCTACGCCATCCTCTTTGGGCGCACCGTCTCCAGCAAGACGCCCAAGTGCTGCACTGGCCGCTTCCTCATGAACCTCTGGGCCATCTTCTGCCTCCTGGTGCTCTCCAGCTACACAGCCAACCTGGCGGCTGTCATGGTGGGGGACAAGACCTTCGAGGAGCTCTCGGGCATCCATGACCCAAAGGTAGGAGGGTGTTTGGGCTGCTTCAGATGGGGTGAGATGGGGCTGAAGGTCAGGGAAGGTGGTGATGGGGTGTGTGGGGGGGTGTCTGTCCTTCCTGCTGCACTTTCCCTGCTGGGATGAGCATGAAAGGTCTCCCCAGCCCTGGTCCTGCAGCCCAGCCCCTCCCAAGGCCGTGGGGCTCTTCCTGGACCCGCAGGAACCTTTGTGTTCCCTCCACCCTGGTGTTTAATCCTGGTCTCAGCTTCATGGTGGGGAGAAGGGGGCTGTGTTCATGCTGAGGGTGCTCTTTACCAGACACCCCACAAGAGCTGCTGCATCCCCAGAGGCTGCCCAGACCGCCCTGCCGAGGGCTGTGTGTGCTCGGGGCTTGGGGACGTGTCCCCAGGGAGCTGGGGGGGCCATTCCCACCGGGACTGATGCTCCGGTGCCTCCTTCCAGCTGCATCACCCCTCGCAGGGCTTCCGCTTCGGCACGGTGTGGGAGAGCAGCGCCGAGGAGTACATCAAGAAGAGCTTCCCTGAGATGCACGAGTACATGCGGCGCTACAACGTCCCCACCACCCCCGCCGGCGTCACCATGCTCAAGTGAGGGTGGGGGGGCGCATGGGGTTGTGGGGGAGGGTCCCCTCCTTTAACCCCATTGCCCCATCCCTGCAGCCTGTGCACCCCTCACCCCCCGCCACACACCTCCCCCCTCACCCCAGGGAGAGGTGTCAGGTTGGGGGGACACACACCCCAGGGAATGGGGGAGGGGCCCTCCCTGAGGACCCCCCTGCCTCGGTGCAGGACAGAGCCCCCCAAACTCAACGCCTTCATCATGGACAAGTCGCTGCTAGACTACGAGGTCTCCATCGACTCCGACTGCAAACTGCTCACCGTGGGCAAGCCCTTTGCCATTGAAGGTGTGTGTGTGGGGGGGTGCTGCAGAGAGTGTGTGTGTACATGTGTGTACACACGTGTGCACTGGCTGTGGCTGGGACAGGGCCATGGCCATGCAGGACCGGGAGGGTGCCTGCTCCATGGCAAGGGCTGTGCCCCCCTGGCCCCAGCAGTGCCACTTTCTTCCCCTCCCTTCTCCCCTCACCGGGTCCAGGCTACGGCATCGGCCTCCCCCAGAACTCGCCGCTGACCTCCAACATCTCCGAGTTCATCAGCCGCTACAAGTCGGCCGGTTTCATTGACCTCCTGCACGACAAGTGGTACAAGATGGTGCCCTGCGGCAAACGCGTCTTCGCCGTCACGGAGGTGGGGGGCGGCCGGACCCTCACCTTGGGGGACTCTGGGGGGGGTGTGTGCTGATTCCCACCCCCCCCCCCCCCAGCCCAGCTGATGCCCCCCTCTCTCCCTGCAGACCCTGCAGATGGGCATCTACCACTTCTCGGGGCTGTTTGTGCTGCTGTGCATCGGGCTGAGCGGGTCCCTGCTCACCTCCCTGGGGGAGCACGTCTTCTACCGCCTGGTCCTGCCCCGCATCAAGCGCAAGAAGAAATTCAACTACTGGCTGCACACGAGCCAGGTGTGGGGGGGTGGGAATCGGCTCACCCAGAGACACCCCCCACCCCATTACCCCCCCATCCTTCTCACCCTCCCTGTGTGCCCCACAGAAAATCCACCGGGCTCTGAACACAGGCACGGAGGAGCGGAGCAGCCGGCAGCTGGGCTTGGAGCGGAGGTAGGGCCGGGGCTGGGTGCCTGCCCCCCTCTTCCTCCTCCCCCCTGTGGGCACCTACCAGCCCAGGGGCCATGGAGGGACCCCCCAGCTCAGCCCTTCTCCCCCTCCCCACTAAGGTGCGACCCCCAGCCCGGGCAGGGGCCGGCAGCGGGGCAGCCCTGGGGTGCCCTGAAGAAGGGGGCACGGCGGGTGCGCTTCCAGCTGGACAAAGCCCCCCCCGAGGAGGAGGGGGTGTCCCTGCGACACCCCGGGAACGGGCGGGTGCCGCAGCCCCTGGACAGGGCGTCCGGTGAGAGCGAGCTGCGGGAGCTGGAGGGGAAGATCCAGGAGATGCGGGACCAGCTGCGCGCGGCCCTGCTGAGGAAGAGCGAGCTGGTGGCCGTGCTGGGGACGGTGAAGAGCAGCCGGGCCACCAAGGAGACCCGGGAGGAGAGGTGACATGGGACGGGGGGGGGGGCTCGGCCCAGTCCCTGGGCAGGGAGGAAGTGAGGAGGCCCCAAAACACCCCTGGGCAGGAAAGACCAGCACCCGCTCCCTCGGTCGGAGCAGGAGGAAAGAGATGAGGGACAGAAGGAAAAAGGCCTTTGGGGGCGGGGGGGTGTCCCTTCCCCAGCTCCGGGGCCTTCATCTCCCTCATCTCCCTCCCAACCCGCCGATGCCAGGGCTTTAAACGCTGACCGCTGCTGGGGGGGCTGTTTTGGGGAAGGTGAGATGAGGCCGTGCAGACCCAGGACCCCCCCGCAGCACTTCTGTGGGCAGAGCCTCCAGCAGCACTGCGTTTTTAAACCGTGTAAATAAAGATGATGGAAATAAAACAAAGTCTGCTTTTTCTCTTCCAGCTGCATCTTAAATGCAGCAAGGCTGGGGGCGAGGGTAACCCTTCCCCTTCCTCCTCCACAGGCCGGTGCCAGCCCCCCTGCAGGCCAGCAGCAAAGAGGAGGAGGAGGAAGAGGAGGAGGAGGAGGAAGAGGAGGAGGAGGAGGAGGAGGGGGAAGGTGAGTAGCCCCCGTCCCATGGCAGCAGGATGGGCCAGGACCCCAGGCTCGCCCCGGGAAAGCTGGATCCACAGCAGGGCCAGCAGGATGATCTCCAGGGCCACCTCCAACCAGGAAGGGAGCCTTCCCTGGGCACACGGTGAGAGATGGACGTGGCTGTCACCATCCCCTTTCCCAGCCCAGTGTGGCCAGCAGAGGAAATTCAATCACCCGCAGCCCAACTGGGGGTGACTCCGGGCGGCCGTGAGAGGCCCCAGGGCGAGAGCACAGGAAAGGACCCTCCCTCCCCACGGCCCTTCTGCACAAGGAGGCTGCGAACGTGGGGGAGCAGAGCCGTGACAGGGACCGGGAGGGGGACACGGGCTCAGCCCCTGGTGCTGCTACCACCCCTCTGAGCTGTACGGGGCACAGGGGGCTCGACGTGCTGCCCCCGCACCCCCAGATCCTCAACTCCCAGCAGGAACCAGCACAAGGGCTGGCGGGATACTGGGGCAGCACCACCGCCGCTGTTAGATATAATATTTATTATTATATACAAACACATTTTGTACATTAATTAAATAGAATGAACTCTACTCTCTTCATTCATCAAATCATTTGGTTTGTTTCCGCCCCTTCCCCTCCCACCCCCCCCAGCTCCTCTTAAAAGCCTACTGTAATCCCTCACTCTGGCACGTCCATGCCGGAGGCAGGAGCCAGCAGCCACCAAGGCCCCTTCCCAGGAAGGCTGGCTACAGGAGGAGCCGACATGCTGGTCACAAGCTCCCCCGCGCTCCCCAGAGCAACACGCAGGGCTCCTTCGGACAAAAAGAAAAGAAAAAAAAGGGGGGCACCTGGGTGGGAAATGCAGAGAAAGCAAAGACAGGACCCCCTTTCCTGGTGGAAGACACTGAGATGCACACAGGACCCCCCACGGGAGGTGGGCTCCACAGGTGCTGCCCAGCTGGGGGAGACTGGGCTGAACTGGGGACACTTCCACAGCAACCCGCTCCCCCCGGAGAGCAGAGTGTTCCCTGTGTCACCTCCCAGTGCTGCCCTTCCACGTCCCTCCCCGAGCTCCCCTCAGCCCTGCAGACACCACGCACCCCTGCCTCGCTCCACTCTACCTACAAACCCAAACCCTGCTCCCAGCCACGTCCTCGCGGGGGTCCAGTGTGTCCTTGGGGGCAGCCAGTCCCTGTCCCAGCCCCCCCAACTCAGCCCCATGGTACTCGCAGCGCAGAGGGGTCGGGCACAGCTTCACCCCCGCTGCCAGGGGAGGTAGGGGAAAAACAGCTGAAATGTCTTGGCTTTAGTGTTTTGGTTCTTTGCTAAACCACCTCATGCAACAGTTCAGCCAGCGAAAAGCCGACCTCTCCTCTGGGGTGGGGCTGATCTTAAATGCAAACGTGTCCCCTTTGAGGGACAAGGCACTGAAAAGCAAACTATGTCACCCCCAGCAGCAGGCGCCGAAAGCAGAGCTGTGCAGGGACAGAGCTGCATCCTCCTCATCCAAACGTCACCACAGACACTGACACCACAGCTCAGTCCCTGCAGATACCGACACCCTGTGCCAGCAGCTCCCACTTCACGCTGGCCACGTACATCTAAGAGAGGCCGCATTCCCGAAGCCCTCGCAGAGGTCACCAGCTGCAGAAGGGACAGCACCTCTCTGGGGCTGTCCACACAGGAGCCCACCCCAGCCCCACACACCCCTCCTGGGATGGAAGCTCCAAGCAGGACACGGCAGCTTCTGCCCCAAAACCCACCGACCGAGGGAAGCTCAAGGACAGAAAAAATTGGGCTGAACTGCAGCTTCTGCTTTGGTTATTGCCCGGCTTTGCCCTGGCCTGAGCAGATCTAGTGTTTGGGGAAGGTCTTAAGCTCCTCTTCCCCTTAAGGAGAAGGGAAGTTCACCAGGTTTCTCCCCTGGGACTCTCTCCAGGGTGTCTGAAAATGCTCTCCCTGTACATACGCAGCCATGGCTCTGTCACACACACGCGTGGCTCTGTCACAAACCAGCTTACACTTGTGAACAGCACCTGGGCTGAAAATGGCAACACAGGGGGCAAAGCCAGGGGCAAGGAAAAGCTGTGGCAGGGAGGTGGCCGCGGGGCTGGAGGGGGCAGCGGGAGCGAAGGCCTTGTCCCTCCGTCCCCGCAGCCCCAGGCACAGCTGCCATTCACACACATGCTTTTCCCAGGGGAGTTGACTGCAGCCCCTTCTCTCTGTTCCAGTGCTCTGCCTGCACTAAGAGGAATTCATGGGTTAAGGATGATGGTGAAGTGAGAAATCGTAACAAACGCAATCCAAACGCCCCCCTGGCAGTCCAGAGTTACAGTAACAGGGACTCAAGACAGGCTCCTGGAGTCTGGCTCCGAGCAGGGTTTGGAGCTCGGCCTATTATCCGCTGGTGCTGGGCAGGGGCTGCTTTGTCCCCGGTCCCCGAGAGCACGACCCAAGCATCTGTCCTGATCAGTGTCCTCTACTGCAGCCAGAGGGGTCTCTGCCGCGCTGCTGTTTGCAACGCAGTCCTTGCCGCCGGGCCTCGCTCGGCTCTCTGAGCCCTCCATGGCCTCAGTCTGCCCAGGACGGGAAGGGCTGGGGACGGGGGTCCCCTCCTCTTGCAGCGGGACAAGGGGGGTGGTTGGTGCCACCTCTGCGGCAGGGGGGACATCTGCTGCAGCCACCACAGACGTTGAGGTGACTTCAATGGTGATGGAGCCCATGGCCGTCTCCGGGTGGTCGCTGCTGACCCTGATGCGGGCGACCAAACTGGAAGCAGCGGCAGCATCCTGAGGGCTCCCATTGGCCATGGCTTCGTGCACCACATTGGGCTCCAGCAGGGTAGTGCTCAGGTCAGAGAGGAACGAGGCTTCTGTGACGATGGCGGCCGTCTCGGCCACCCAGTTGAGATCGCTGCCCACAGAAGCTGCCGTGGCAGCAGCAATGACGCTGGAGGCCTCGCCGGGAGTCAGGGTGGCCGGGCCACTGCTCTCCCCAGAGGGCCCAGCTGGCAAGTGGGGCCGGCGGCTCCCCACGTCCACGGGGGCAGCCGTAGTGTTGTTGTTGAGGTTGTCTTGGAGCGTGGTCTGCGTCCCCTGCCCCACCTGCTGGTTCTGCAGCAGCATCTCCTGGATCCGGATCTGCTGGAGAATGGCCGGCAGCTCGTAGTGATGGAAGAAGTAAATCATGGAGTGCTGGGGAAGGCAAAGGGAAAGGAGTCACTCACTGGGGCTGAGCCGAGCCTAGACATACCTTAGGAAACCATGCTTCTCTCTTGCTGTGACTGGAGAATTGGGCTGCTCTGACAGCCGCAAGCTATCCGAAATTTTGGAAAGATTTATCTCTTCCACTACAACTCCTGCAAGCTGCTGTCAGAGCTGATATAGTTTCTCTCCAGACAGGCAATGAGTACAACCCTCTGCCCTTCCAAGGGCTGAGAAGAAAAAGGATAAAGGCATTTCTTCAACCCACTCAAAATGCAGTTATTTCCTTCACTTTGCTCCCACTGGTTGTGCTGTTAAAATCCACCACATAAGAGTTCAAACCACAGGCAGGGAGACCCCTCTGAGGTGTGTGGGGTGACCAGGACGGAATTCCTGGGATGGCACTAGCCTCCTGGCCAGCAACACAAGTGGCAGTGACTCACCTGGATGAAGAGCCAGGAGGTGACAAGAGCCAGGCTGCTGTACTGCCCATTGAATCGATAGTGGTAGGCATAGAAGGCAAAGTGGTACAGATAGAAGAACCTGGATAGAAAGGCAATAAATATCAGGATTCGGCAATGGACGGGACAAACGTGAGCTTCTTCCTAGTCCTGACTCCGCTCTGGGCTGGGGCACTCTGCAGAAGGTGGTGCAGACTCCCATTAACGGGTAATTAAAATCTCCGCGCTGTCAACAGGTCTTCAACAGAGAAACACAAAGGGCAGGGAAAGGATCAAGGTGATTCTTGACATCCAGGCACAACCCCAGAGCGGAAACAATTGCACTTTGGACCCTGTGACACCCAGGGCAGCTCCCAAGGAGACCCACAGAAGCTCTCGAGTGGAAGCTCTCCTGCCTGGGAGGGCTGGAGAGGACCCGAAGCCACCTTGCATCAGAGAACGGGACTCACTGCAAGGACATGCAATGAGGTGCCAGCTCTTACCTGAGCCAATGCCTCTTGCTCGTGTTGGTATGGCAGCAGATGGCATCATACTGGTCAGCCAGCCACACAATGAGGATGATGTAAAAGGCAGTGGTGGTGTCATTGAAGAACTCAGACATGATGGCCTCCATCCCTAGGGGACAGAGGGTGTCTGAGATGAGGATGCTGCAGGGCACAGACCCCAGCATGGCAATGGCCTTCCTAAAGGGGCATGTGAAGGAACCCGCTGTCACATCCACAGCCGGGGCCTCATGACCATACAGCAAAGACCCCAGCAGGAAAAATGAGCTGTTTCAAGAGACTAAGGCCAAACGTGTCACTGCTGACTACTGTCACTGCACAGGCCAGAGCACCAGCCGGCTCCACGCAGCGCAGATTCGGGGGGTTTTGTTGTTGGTTGTGTTTTAATTGTTCTAATGCAACCTGGTCACAAGAAGTGTGAATCTGAAATGAACTACAGCGACAGACAAAGCTTCAGTCGATGTGATTTCCAAATGAACTGCTTTTCCAGGGGACCCGGAAGGACAATGCAGCTCTCTCTGCCATCAAATTCCAGAGCCTTCCACCTTGTGACGAGTGGACACACTAATCACCTGCCGGGGCAGGTCAGAACAGGGAATTACACTTTTCTACTTTCTAGGAGGCACAGTCCTTACCTACTAGAGCCAGGATGACAGTGAGGAGGGGAGCCGCAGGGAATGCGATCGTCATGTTCATTTCCAGCATCTGCAGCAGGTCAACTGCGAGAAGGAAAACACTCTGTAACACAAAGTGGATGTGGGGCCACGAAACCCTCCACCCCTTTGAATCACCCCCTGTTCAGAGCACTGCAGCCTGCAGTGCAGTCCACTGTCCCTGATACACGTCAAGAGACAGAACAGCTCTGGAGCATGGGGACGGGGGATAAGGGGATATATTCCCTGTGCAGCTACTTGCAGGACCCTTCTAAACAACAACAGTCACGAGTATATACACGATACACTGTGCTGGAGCAGGCACACAGTACGCTGTGCTGGAGCCAGCACACCCTAAATCCCTTAGAAAAATCCTTACCAATGAAGACAAAGATCTGATGGTGCGAGTAGCGCAACAGCATCGAAACGGACAGAGTCTGAAATAGAAGAGAAGCTGGGGTTAGAGCTGCACAGGCCCAGGGAGCCCCGTTCAGAATCACACACGGCAGAGGCCAGGACAGGCAAGCTCGGACTTGTACAGCGCTGCACAGCGCTGCCCAGATCCCACGTTCGTTAGTTTGAGCCCCGCAGACCGATTTCCCAAAGAGTAATTAGGACTTCACAAACAGCAATTAATCTTTGTATTACTGCAGTGAAATAGGCAGTAAGTAATTTCTTTGTGAAGAGACCGATTCTGAATATTTGAGCAGGGGCCAAACCAAGCAGCAGCAGCAGAGCTGGAACTAGGGCTTCTCCTGTCCCACATCCGTGCTCCTCCAAGCAGCACGTAATGCCTCCCGACAGCAGTCCTACGGCTCGCTGCCTCCCCACTCACTGGCCACAACATTACTGTACAAGGAGCTGCAGCGAGGGACGGACAGACACAAAGGGAGACAGTCACCCAAGACTACGAACATGGGCTTAGTTATCACTTGGGATCTTGTCTAACACTTGTCTGTAATCACCTTGTCTCACACATAATCACGGGAGACTTGGTTCTACGTTGCTCACTCCTGGCAATTAGTTAGACCTGTTCTTAAAAGACTCAGAGGACAAACTTCCGCACCCTGTGCCTTGGCAGCCAGTGTTTAACTTAGAGACTCCCGAACCCGAATTGCCCTTTGGACAACAAAGCCATTATGTCATTCCATTTCAGCTCCTCTGTTTGTTTCATTGTGAGGACTTTAAGAACCCACATTAAAAACAAAACAAAACAGAGCAGAACCTCAAACTCCATCAGCTTAGCTTTAAAAGCAGATGAGAGCTCAGGCCTGTGCTGTTACAGCAAACAGATGCTGAGCAGCACAGGCTCAGAGTCCAGGCAATGCCCAGCTCCTGCCGACTTACAAATATGACCATGATGACAAAGGCTGCCAGATAGGATGTCCTGGCCATCCACATGCTGACGAAGCGATAGTGCTCCCCAGACACCACATTGCGAAGGAAACCTGGAGAAAAAAAAACAAACACAAACACACAAGCTCAGCATGATTAACCCACAAACTAAGAACAAACTTCCACTGCCTTCTAAAGAAACAGGATTTAAAGCAGGTCTATGGCAACAGCTCCTGACAGCCTCACTCTTATTGTTATGCAGCGCAACAAGGCAGTAGGAAATCACGTTTGCAGACATCTCTCCCCTCCTGCTCGTTTCATTTTGTCCTTGACAGTAACATCTCTATGTAACACAGGGAACTGTTCCCTGCATAGAGATTAATCAATAGTCAGAAGATGATAGTCATGCATCCACAGAAAAGCATCAACTGCTCTGCACAGCTGCTGAAAGCCACTCCTCCAAGCCTTACCTTTGTTTTCTTCATTTTCAGCTAAAGCTTTGACACTTGACATCAGGATGTCATCATATCCCAGGAACTCGTCCAGCAACAGGCGGCTGAACCTGTCCCCAAAGCACTGATCCCTGGTAGGATCTAGAGAGAAGACAAAAACCCACTCAGACTGCTCACACCTGAAGCTGCAGAGGCGGGGGCAAGCGCAGAGCCCTCTCCTCACCCAAGGGACACAAGTGCCAGCAGACCTGCGTCTGCCCTCAGACCTTTGGCAATATAACTCAACTGGGCAGGACTGGGAGGGAGAATGTCACACCCGGACAAATCTAGCCATGCTGTCAAAATGCTAATGTCAATCAGGCCTTAGGAATGACATTAGGGCTGTCACACTCTCTGTTGGCAAGACATGAAGGGAGTTTGCCTTGGACTATCTCACTGGGCTCACCCCAGCTAATGGCCCAGAGAAACAAGTTCTGGTAGGACTCAGAGGGCCTGGCTGAGACTTTTTAGCCATCAGCTGGACTCAGCGTGACACTGCTGGGACCCGCTATCCCCATCCACCCTCCTGTGGCAAGGACACGCCAACGCCTCCCCACAGCTCCGGGCACGAGCCAAGGCTGTTCAGCTCCATCTTATGAGGGTGGTACAACGTTCTACTGCACAAACACTGACCAGCCTGTAAAAATAACCCAAATCTAAGCAAAAGAGGCAGCATGAACACAAATAGTTTTTCAGCAAATTACTGGGATACTTATGAAGGAATTTTTCCAGCTGAATTGGAAAACCCAGGTCAGTAAATAGACATTTAACAGCCCATTACCTGTATGGGATAACTGCTTAATACTCCAGTCCAGCTGTACTTCAGTTTGCTTAGAGGAGTAAGTAGTGAAATCTACTCTGATGGCTGCATTAACAGCTCGTTACAGACCAATTAAGTTCACAGGCATGAGAAAGTTTGAAACTATATTCCTGACTCGGGGAGGTAGGTTTTAACGGAGCAAATGCCAGGAGAAGAGAACAGTGTTCCAGGAAGGTGCCCTGCTGGTGCTCACAGGGGCGCAGAGGTACGCTGAGACCCTGCTTGCTATCGTCCCCAACACACACACAACTGCTGTCTCCACCGGGCTCTAACCCTGCACCGCGGCTGCTCCATGTGGAGCCCAGATCTTCAGCACCAAGAGGCTCTTCCTTCCCCAGCGAGAAAACTGCTGGACGTAACATTAGGGCTCCCCGAAACAGGCTCCACCATTTCACACCACTCCTCCTGGAGAGGTATGACCCACTAACGCAATAAAGCCTCCGCGGAGCCGCTCCCCTATGTGGAAAATGAGCGCCATCAACTGTTATAAATAGTTTCCACAAGGCTAAGGAGGAAACGGCGCGTAGGCACCTGCGCAGAGCGCTCGCCCACCGCTGCGGCAGCGCGGGCTGGCCTCCTCACTCACCCAAAGTCACCACCATGACGGGGATGCTGAGGCGCTGGCGAGTGCTCTGGGACAGGCGCAGGAAGCCGTACTCCAGCGAGTACTCCACGATGTACTCCTCCTGCGGCCACACTGCGGAGAGCGAGACCCAGCACCGGGGTTTGCAATCAATCACCAGGAACAAACAGCACCTCTGGGTTCCCCCCTCCCTCTCTCCCTCCCACCACATTCTGGAAAAGAGAATCTGTTGCAAACACAGGCTCCAGGCTTCCCTCCACTGATGTAAAACAAATCAATACAAATTCTTCAAAATTGCAGCCCATTCCCTTGACATTAGTCCTTAACATGAAACTTGTGGGAAAGCTTCAGGTTCCCAGCTGTGTCAAACATTGCCCAGGATCTGCCCACACCTTTGCCTGGGGAGTCCTAGACCACTTGTTCCTGCTCTGTCCAATTTCTGCTCTCTGTGTTTTTAGGAAACAGCAGGGAAATACACTTTACGCCTGCTGAACACCGAGTAAACGCTCCAGAGGGCAGGAGCGCTGCACTTCCCAGGAGACAAAGCTCACTGCTGCAATTACAAATCCCATAACTAAAGGCAGGAGCAATTACAGCTCTCCAAAAAAATCTGCTGCCTGAAGTTTCCTTGATTTTTCCTTTTTTATGAAAGGTTCAAAATAGATGCTTTTTGCTAAACCGTCTCTGAAAGGACAAAACCTCCTGATGAATAGGAGCCAAGCAATTTAATCCCTGATCTTTCAAACTGTCACAGGGCAGCCGCTGCCTCTTGCAAGATGTCGGGGTCTCACAGCACCACAGTTAAAAGGATGCAATAACTTATATGAAATGTACCCGCCTCTTCTGCCCGACAGAAATGCCCACTGCACTTCCCCGCCTCTGATTCCGCTTCCTGGGCAGCAAACACAGGCTGCTGTGCTCCTTTCATCTTTTGTTTCCATTATAAAACAGTTTTAAGACCAAATGGAAATAAAGTGTTTAAATATCAACAAAAGAACTACCACTTTTGTATCATAAAACATTTTTCCACAGTAAAATATTCTGTCTGAACATCAAACTTGATGCACTTATAGCACAAGAAACATGGAAAAACAATAATAATGGGTATCTGGGACCCATTTGAAAAGATCAATTTTCTTAACTACGCTAGGAAGCAGCACAATTCTCTCTCCCACCCCATTCCTGGCTCATTTCCAACCAGGCGTTCAGCAAACACAGGCGCTCACAGCACTGCCCAACGCGGCTCTTACAGAGCTCAGGCAACCATTAATAAAGGTATTGCACCAAAAATATTTACTGCTCTCTAGTCTTACATGACTTAATGATCTTAAACTCAGGACTAATGAGTTCCAGATCAGCGTCAAGCAAAATCACTGCAAGACCAAGGGACCAGTGTCCAGTCCCCCAACCATCCACAGCCAGTACTTCTGAAGAGCAAAGAATTCCAGTCTTTCCATGGATAAAAGCGTAGGTGAAACAGGAAAATTAAGTAAGAATCCAATTGCCATTTTTCTATTTTAATATCAATATTTTTTAATAGATTTCCTCCCCTAACCACTAGAAACAGAAGTTTTCCAACACTGGAATTCCATTTTAAATAATACAAAGCCACTCAATCTCCCCCTGGAATTTATGAGACATGAGCAGCTTAAGTCGTGCTGAAGGAAGGGGAGGGATAAAGCAGGATGATACCCTCAGCGATGCAGAGCAGCAATGCCGTATCTCGCAATCCAATAAAACTTGCTCGGTGGCTTTCGGGATTAATTAGCTATTCCAAGTACTGGTGTTGAGTCAGGGACCCAAAATACAGCCCAAACCCTGTTAATGGGAGGAGGAATGTGCGCTGTCAGGGGGATCCCTGCAGAGCTGAAGAGGACAATGAACTGCTCGTAAGAGGGAGGTTTGCATTCACCTGAGGTACCTGGTACTGGTCACTGCAGAAACACCGTGCCAGACCATGAGGCTGCAGCACATTTTATAGCCCAGACGATCCCCAACTCCCAGCCTCCCTCCAGCTGAAGGACGGGTATCACTGTGGATCCGTCGTTAGTATCGACACGATTAACCGCAGGGGAATGCGTCAGGGAAGACATTTAAGGTTACAATGCAGGTGCCCAGAGAAGCCAGAAGGAAGGGGATGTGCAGGGAAGGTGCAGGGGAAGGAGAGAGCACAGATAGCAGCGTAAGGTGTCTTTACCTGCTCTGGCTAGCATCTCAAACTCGGACACAGTCTCCCTCAGAGGCTGCATACCTTTAGTGGCTGCTTCACTAAACGAGAACTCCTGGCTTTCGTTGTGGGTCAGTGCCTCGGTGCTGCTCACCAGGGATGGCTTGAGGAACACCTTGGGCTCGATATCCAGCTCAAACTGTTGGAAAACCACGGCACAGAAAGTCACATTAGCAGTCACTTCATCTCCCGTCTTCTGTGCTCCCTTCGTGTCCCCAGCAAAGACCTCCACCACCAAAAGGAGGACAAAAGCCACCTTTTTGGGCTCCAATTTCTATCTCAAACCATCAGAGGCCAACGAGGAGACACAGGAAGAGCCAAGGAACACACTGTGTCTCCAGGTGACCAAGGGATCACAGAGGGACCGTGGCACACTTGAGATGACTGCACTAACAAACCATTCCTCCTCAAACCAACAACCAGGTTCCCATCTCCCTCTGTGTACAAGGAACGCGCCTTTACCTTGATAGAGCTGTTTTCAAACATATCCACGGTCATCTCCTCCTCTTCCTCCTCCTCTTCCTCAGCTGTGGATTCAACTACCATTCCTGGGAACTTCTCAACGCCACAGAATTGCAGGAAGATGGGGGCTCGGCTGGAGTTGCGCTGTATTTCCACCCGCAGGATGCCATCGCGGGGCCATTTATCTCGCACGTGCTCCAAGCAGTTAATGGGTGAGCGGGAGAAGGCGATGTGAATGTAAGCCAGGATGAAGAGCACAAACAGAGCCTATGCACAGGAAGAAACAAAGCAGAGACCCATCAGCCCAACCAACTTCGGCCTGTTTACAGACTCCCCAGTTTGAACCACCTCTTCTTTGCCCATAAAGACACCGGATTAACTTGGACAAATGGATTTGTGAGCGGACAAGAGCTTTTATGCTTTCCGACCCTGGTGGTCTCTGCATCAACAATGAAGCAGCCCAGAATCAGGCAATTTCAGCGCTACGGTATCAACAGGGGAACACAGCAGAGACAGCACCAAGAACAACCTCCTCCTGTTCGCAAGACCAGAGCTGCCACCAATACCCTGTGGGACACAGGTCACACACGCAGGCCCCAGCGCAAGGTCCTGCAAACCAACCAAACACAGCACCAACGCGTGATGAGGCTCCAAAGCATTGAAAGACACAGGAACATATCTGTGGCGTTCAACCATTCCCTCCTCAGCACAAAGTGCTTCCCATGGAAGCCTGGAGAAGACCACCCAACTTTTACAAAGGCAGAGAGAAGCAAACCTTGACAGAAGACAACCCACCATAAGAGCAGGAGGACACAAACCCACAGCAGAGCCACCAGCTCTGCGTTCAGATCCACCGCTCGCCGCTGTGAGGTATGGACTGGGCCAGGGCGGAGGTGGCACTGGACTCGGGGGCACCACCACTGCTGTGCCCTGGCTCGCTCCAAGAAACAGCTATAAAGTCATATCAAAACAAGGCGGACAAATAAAATTCGCTCCCTGTAGTGAAGATGGTAAATCCAGCGTGACGTTACCCAGCGCTGCCCAAAGTTCAGAGCTGAGAGCTCTGAGAAACGCTGGTACAGTAAGTGGTACAGCTGAGTTTCAAACACTCACTTCCCAACTGCATGAAGATGCTCATTCCTAATTAAACCAGCTGTCCTTGCTACACATCCTTCCTGACCTATTTGCTATGAATAAACAGACGGGTAAACACCACATCTGCAGAGGAACTGCAAAGGAAGATGCTGGGGAAGGTAAATCAGAAACACCTCCCTCGTGGCAGGAGGAGCCACGAGCAGTTTGAGGACTCTGCGAGCAGCAGCACATGGGACCACAGGCTCTGACTTCACCCCTAACCTGCACACAGAGCCGAGAGCGGGACAGAGTCTGGCTGACTCCTAACCCCGCAGGCGGGCGCAGGCTCTTCTCTGCAAACACCCTGTGAATGCTCCGAGTTCCTCAGGGGTGCTCTGATCAAAGGCAAACAGCAGCAGGAACCGCTACCGGCTGGACCACTTGCTCTGCCTGACAGCCTCACCGCCAGCACCATCCCCGATCCAGCCTCCCAGAATTCACTTATACAACGGGGAAAAAAAAAAAAAAAAAAAAAGAGGCGTTAAAACCTCAAACATTTCTCGGGAGGGGAGAAAACACGTATGTGCAGTATCAGACAAGTTCTCCCAAATATTTTCTTGCTTTAATCAGCTGAATATTAGAAACTCAGAGCAGAACTGTGCTGTTGTCACCTGGCAAGCTCGTCTCCCCCTACCCCTTATCTAATTTCCCACACTGTCCCTAGAAGCCGCCGTGCAGGATTTAACCTACGGACAATTCACCCCACAGACACTGACAGGCCCCTCCATGGGTCCCCAGTCCTGCACCCACATCAACAGGAAAGCAGGTGGGTTTTTCCCCTGGCACAGAGGTGTGACGCTGTGCTGGCTGCTGACTGACAAAATGAAATGGGGTTGTGCATTAATTGCTTCCAGAAAAGACAAGACTCCAACAATCAAATCTCTCACGCAGGCTATGTATCCAAAAAGAGAGGTCTCTTGGAAACAGAAAGAGAAACCTTCCATGCCCACATCCCTGACCTGACCCACACCAGCCTGGCTGCACATCAAGCTGTCTCAGGGATTTCCTTGTTACTCCCAGTCACGGTGCCAGAGCTGTGGCGGTGTGGGTACCACCACAGCCCATTATGACTACTCGTGTCTTTCTCACAGAAGAGAGGTCCACGGGAGCTCAGGGGACAGCTTGGGGTCAGTAGCCCACACACAGGCTGTGCCCGCTAGTAGAACCAATATTTTCTCATGTTTATAAGGAAACTTATGCCCTAGTACCCAACTCCAGGCAACAGGAGTGTCCAGTCCTCCCCATAAAGCTGCCCCTCACCTTGAGGAGGACGAAGAACTCGAAGACGCGACGGAAGGAGGGTGGGAAGAGGCGAGCGTAGGTCACTGCCATCTTGAAGAAGAGTGCGTGGAAGAGGCGGTCGCGCACATTGATCAAGGGGTTCTGGTTGAGGTTGGGATTGCGGACGCCGCGGTTGTTGCCCCCGGCAGCCCCCCCGCCGCCGTTGTTGTGGGCCGGGTGGTGGTTGTTGGCGTTGGGCTGGTTCTCGGACATCCTGACGCCGCGGCCGGCAGCCGAAGGGCACTGGCGGTGCTGACCTGGGCCGGATGAGCCGTTCCTCCCCCCGTTGAGCGGACTTGGGGCCGGGCGACCGCTCCGGAGGGGTGCGAGGGTCAAGCGCTGCCTCCGAAGGCCCGGGGAGAAGCCTCGCACCGGGAGCCGTTGGGCGCCGGCCGCCGGGCAGGGGCTGCCCCGGTCCCGCTCTCCTCCCCGGACCCGGCCCGGCCTCCTACGCGCAGACGACTCCCGAGCAGCGGGTGGGTCAGGCCTAGCGGGGCCCGGGCCAGGCGTCGGGACTCAGCAGGCCGCCGCCTCGGCGGGGCCCGGTAGCGGCGCGGCCCGAGCAGGCCCAGCGGAGACGCGGCTCCTGGGCCGGCCCCGCGGCCATGGGGTGGGGGTCCGTCACCGGGGCAGCGCGGCCGGTCCCGGAGCGCAGGCGGCGGCTCGGCTCTCCTGGCACGGTGCGGAGCGAAGCGGAGCGGCCCGGTCCCGTCCCCTCAGCGCCCCGCCGCCATCTTCCTCCGCCGGCACCGACGGCAGCGACACGGCGCCTGCGCGAGCGCCGCAGGGAACGCTGGGACGGTGGAGGACATGCGCCGGCCCCGCCCCGCGATGTAAAGTATGGTATCTCCCGTCATGCATCGCGTGCGCGGACCGCCGCTCCGCAGGGTCCCTCAGCCGCAGAAACGCCGAAATTTCTCATAAAAAGAAGGATTTACGTAGAAAAACTGATGTACATCGCTTGAGAGAGTGATATTCTGGGGAAAAACGTAGAAATCTGGGAGGGGCTGCCCACCATGACTAGAAAATTATAAAATAAGGGTGGTTTAAGTAGCTTTGTGGGGGGAGGGAGTACCGTGCTCGCTTCGGCAGCACATATACTAAAATTGGAACGATACAGAGAAGATTAGCATGGCCCCTGCGCAAGGATGACACGCAAATTCGTGAAGCGTTCCATATTTTTTTCCCCCCGCAACCATCGGAACCACCCCCAGCCCCGAGGAACCCTTTTGGGCCCCCGCACCACGGGCCGTGGGCTGCCCCAGCCCCAGTGTGTGGTCTCCCCGCCATAGGAGAGGGGTGGGGGGAAGAGACGAGCACCCCAAAACCTTCACACCCCCCCGGCCCTGCTCAGGTCCCTGCCTGGTGGAGGTCCCACAAGGACACCTGCCTGAGGGCTGAGACCCCTGTCCCTGCTAGGACACCCTGGATGGGGAGAAGGTGGAGAGGAAGGAGCCCCAGGGAGTGGCGGGCGGGCACCCCTGCCCAGGGACCATCCAGGGTGAGGAAGACCCTGGCTGACCTTCGGCCACTTCAGGGAGGTGCTTGGAACGGGCTGGCCTCTCTGTGTCACCTGTGCGAGGGCCACCCTGCTGCCCCCCATCCCGCTGTGCCCCCCTGCCCCGTGTCCCCCAGTGGGGCTGCAGCGGTGCAAGGGCAGTGAGCCCCCCAGGCAGTACCACGGGTCTTTATTTAATTACTCCTTTACAGCAGGCTCTGCTCTGTGCAGTCAGGGTCCCAGGGCCAGCCCCAGCCCCCCTCCCCGGGCCCAGGGCAGCCCCCCCCATGTCCAACTCAGCCCCCCGGAGGGTACAGCCCGCCGAGGGGGAGCTGGGGCCAGCCCTGCCCTGGTGCTCTCACCCTCCCCAGCACCTGGAGCGTCCTGGGAATTGATGGCAGGCGGGACGCGTCCAGGCCCCCCCATGCAGCTCTGGGGGTCCGGGGTGCCCAGAAGCCCCAGGACCCCCGGTCATGCTGTGGTGACGGCTGGGGAGGGCTCCGTGGGGCACTGTGCCCCACTCAGACAGTGCTTTCCTGGTAGCTATCGTCCTCCAGGAACGGTGTCAGCCTCCTCCCGGGGCTGGGGGCCACCAGGGCCGCATCCTGCCCTGGGGTCGTGGCCCCCTCGGGGTCCTCGTCGCTCTGTTCCTTGGCAAAGTGCACGAAGACCTGCAGGGAGGGCAGGGTGAGGGGCAGCGCCGGCAGGACCCCGTTCCCCCATGCCCTTGTGCCCCGTGTCTCCCGTCACCTGGTCGAGGGTGGTCTGGGACACGGAGTAGTCCTCGATGTGGCAGGGGCCGCGGTGGGCTGCCAGGACGCTGAAGACGCTGGCCAAGGAGGCAGCGCGGGAGGGGAGCTGGAACTGCAGCAGCCCCCCGTGCCGCTCCTTCAGCACGATGCCAGGGAACTGGCGCAGCATCAGGCTCTCCACTGGCCCCGGCCCGGGGCCACCAACCCGCACCACCACTGTGTAGCCATCCCCAAACCTGCAGGGGAGAGGGGGACATCGCTGCAGGGTCCATCTGTGTCCCTGTCCCCTGCAGGGTGGCCGCCCCTCGCCGCCAGAGCCCTCCCCGAGCCCCCGGCCCCGTTACCTGTTCTTGAGGTGCTGGACGCTGCCCAGGCAGCGGAACCGGCCGTTGACCATGATGGCCATCCTGGTGCATAGCGCCTCGCACTCCTCCATGCTGCCAGGGGGCAAGGTGTGAGGCCTGGGGGGCAGAAGGGTGCTCCCCTCTGGGGGTGCCATGGGGGCAGAGGGGTGGGGGCTCACCTATGGGATGTGAGCACCACGGACCTGCCCTCCCGGATGACGCTGAGGATGCAGTCCCACAGGAACCGCCGGGCTCGCGGGTCCATCCCCGTCGTGGGCTCATCCTGCGACAGCCCCGGTGGCCATGTCAGCCCCAGCAGGGCCAGGCACTGCCACGGGAGCCCCCCACTCCCCCCACTCACCAGGAAGACGACGGGGGGGGAGCCGAGGAGGGCTATGGCCGTAGAGAGCTTGCGCTTGTTGCCCCCGCTGTACTTGCCCGCTGGCCGGTCTGCGTGCGGCTCCAGCCCCAGTTTGGCGATGCCCCACTGGGCCACCTGCCAGAGATGAGGAGGGGATGAGGATGGGGGTGCCCTGGGCTGGGGGGGCCAGGGCGCGGGCCCTACCCTGGGGGTCTCCTCCTCTGGGACACCACGCAGGCGGCTGTAGAACTCCAGGTGCTCCCGTCCTGTCAGCAGGTCCGTGATGGCATCGAACTGGGGGCAGTAGCCCATTTGCTGGTGGACGGACTGTAGGTCGGTGAGCACGCTACAGGGACGGGGACACGGCTGAGCGCGCTGCGGGGACGGGGACAAGCTCCAGGGATGGGGACGAGGCTGAGCACACTGTGGGAACAGGGATGAGCCCGCTACGGGGATGAGGATGAGGATGAAGCCGAGCGCCAGCACACTGCAGGGATGAGGGCAAGGAGGAGCACAGGGTGGGGACAGGGATGACGTGGGGACAAGGAGAGGGGGAGCAGCGGGTTGGCTGTGGGGTCCCTCTGTCTCGCCCACCTGTGCCCTTTCAGCCAGGCCTCCCCCAGGGTCACCTCCGTGTCCCCCGTCAGCATCTTGAAGGTGGAGGTCTTCCCTGCGCCGTTCACCCCCAGGAGGCCGAAGCACTGCGGGGCACAGATGGGGGTTACAGCAGCCCCAACCATGCCCACGGTGCTGTCCGTCCATCCGTCTGTCCATCCGGCACTCACCTCCCCAGGGGGGACGGCCACGCAGAGCCGGTCCACAGCCGGAGCCCTCCTGCGCCGATAGACCTGCACAGCAGAGCCCCCCGCCTGTCACTCACCAGCGGGACCGGGGGCTACAGGAGAGGCTGGACCCCCGCAGCAAGGGCCGGGGCAGGATCCAGCCCCACGGCACACACCTTGGTCAGGTCCTTCAGCAGCAGGAGGTGGCCGTGTGGCTGGGTGCTGGCCACCCTCGCCCGTTCCCGGGCCACATCCTGGTCCTCCTCCCCCAGCGAGGGCAGCTGCAGAGCCCGTGGCCTGGGGGCAACAACGGCAGGGGCACTTCCAGGGCTGCCCACCCCATGGCTGCCCCACGGCTGCCCCACGGCCGGTCCTCACCCCAGCCGCAGGAAGAAGCGGTATTGCAGCAGGAGGGTGAAGAGGAAGAAGATGACACCCTCGATGGCCATGGCGAACATGTTCTTCCCCACCAGATCCCAGGAGAGTGGGGACACAAAGCGCTTGTCCCCTGTGAGTGGTGAAAGGGGCTGTAGAAGAGGGCGACACCAGGGAGGGCCCCCGCGCTGGCTGGGCTTTGGGGAGGGGGAGCAGCCCCGATGCCCCCGGACTCACCGAACCTCTCAAAAGCGTCGGCCATCGCCTGGTTCTTCACCATGTCAATGAGGCCTCGGCCCAGGCAGAAGTGGGGGAAGATGAGGAAAACTTTCTTCAGGACGCGGTTGATGTCATTGAGTTTCTGCTGGGGCAGCAAGGAGAGGGGTGGGGGAGCTGGTGCCAGCTCCATGGGGACATGGGGGGCATCCGGGGAAGCCCAGGGGCTCACTTGGTCCACGAAGAGCTCCAGCACGAAGGTGGCCACGCTGCCATTGATGCCAATGAAGAGGTTGATGCAGGTGAGGGCCACGTAGGCGGTGCTGGGGATGCTGAAGAGGAAGGAGGCCGGGTACATCAGGGGGGTGATGGACCAGCTGGAGGGGCAGAGAGATGGGGGCTGGCTAAGGTGCACCTCCCGTCCCGGGGGGCACAACAGGACAAGCCAGCACCCAGCCCCCATCACCACGACCCCCTGAGCCAAGGTTGCCCCCAGCCCTGCTCAGAACCCCCTCTGTGTCCCCTCCTTCCCAGGGTCCAGCCCCGGGGGGGCTCCCCCAGCCCTTCACCCGTAGAGCAGCAGCAGCAGCACCAGGGAGGGAAGGTTGGCGGAGGACACATAGGACTTCTGCTGGAAGCAGAGGAAGATGAGGATGACCAGCAGCGCAGGGACCAGGTAGTTGCACTGTGGGCACGGAAAAGGCGGGGAGGGGGTCACAAATGGGACCTGGCCCCCCTGGAGCTGTACCCCATCCCTGTCCCCGACCCGCACCATGTCCCAAGCGAAGTTGCCCAGCCAGTAGGTGACAGGCTTCATCCCGCTGACAAACTGCAGGTGCTTGGCCTTGCTGACCCGCTCCTCGATGAGGAAGAGCACGAAGCTGGCCGGGACGAAGGACATGGCGAAGATCACGCAGATGGAGACCAGCACGTCCACCGAGGTGGCCATCCTGCCGCAGAGGGGAGGGCTCAGCCGGGGACAGCAGGGGACCCTGCGGGACCCGTGTTCCCGGCACTCACAGGGCGGCCTCCGAGAGCTGCTCCTTGGTGAGGTTGAGGGGGTGGTTGGTGGCCGTGATGCCATAGAGCGCGGGGTCGGTCCCGGCGGGCAGCCGGGCACGCAGCAGCCCATTACTGGCCACGTTGACAAAGGAGACCATAGCGTGCCAGCCCTTGTTGTTGAACCAGACCTGCAGCCCAGGGAAGCCCGGTGTCTCAGAGACTCCCTCCCACCCCAGCCCTGTGCCCACAGCACCCCGAGGGGCTCCCACTGCCCCCTGGCTCAGGCTGAGATCAGATCTTCTCAAGATGCTCCCACTCCGGACGGGGACCCAGGTGCCACATCCCCGCTGCCCCACAGCTCTCTCTTGGGGTCAGACGTACCTTGATGTTCCTGCGGGCGTCCAAGCCCTCGATGAAGCGGCTGAGGTTGCGCAGGAGCCGGTCCGAGGGGCTGCCCTGGATGCGGGAACAGGGAGTGAGGAGCAGGCTTGGGCCAGAGCCCTCCCAGCGCTGGGATGCCAGAGCTGAGCTGGGGGACCTGAGCCCCAGCCGTACCAGGGTGATGTTGAAGAGCGCCTGGAGCTCCAGCACCACCTCATCCACCTCCAGCGCCGACGGCAGGGCCTGGGAGCTGCCAGCGCCCAGGGAAAATCCACCGTACCTGCAGGGATGGAAGGGCACTTCCAAACCTGCCATCCCACGGAACCCCTCCTGGCCCCTCCACCCTGCCCTGGGCACCCCGCTTGCCCAGAGGCCACGGTGAGGGGCACGCAGGGAAGGGCTGAGGTTGCCCAGATGAGGACTCTGCCCATGGATGGCTCAGGCTCTGCCCTGACTCCATAGGGAAGCTCCTGCCCCCCACACCCTATCTGCTCCAGCCCCCCCAGGCTCACCTCTGCTCGTTCACCCACTTCTTGTTCCTCAGCCTGAAAGAAATGGGGTGGGGGGAGAAACACCCCCAAGGAGAGGTTACAGCAGCACCTGCCCGGCCACGAGTCCCCCAGCAGCTCCCCCTTTACCCCGCGGTGCCCTCACGGGGTTTGGTCCCCAGTGTCCTTCCCTGCTTCCAGCGCGGTGGCAGCCTGTGCCAAAGCCCTGCCCCGTCCTCCCTGCCGTGTCCCCAGCGACGTCCCCAGGGTGCCCCCGGCCCCAGCACTCACTCCTGGCGGATGATCTGGGGGTAGGTCTTCACCAGGTAGTCGGAGATGTTCCTGCCCGTCAGGTTCTGCAGGATGTCGCCTGTGCCCCTTTGCACCTGGGGGGACGGACAGATGGGTTGGACGGACACACAGACCCACTGGCCTCCCCAGAGCATTGCCTGCACCCGCACCCGGCAGCGCTGGTGCCCCCCACTGTGAGCTGGGGGTTACCTGGGGTGGTGGGAGCCCCCCGGCCCCCTTGGGGCAGTCAGGCAGCATCCTGCGAGCCCCCGGCCCGCTGCACTGGCACGGAGGGGACGGCTCAGCCTGCGTCCAGTTCCCATGTTGCAGCGTTTCCAGCAGGGCTGGGGGGGCTGGGGGGGCCGAGAAGCCATCGGGGTGGGAAGCTGGTGGGCACGGCCCTGTCCTGGGCACCCAGCACCATGGGGGGAGAGAGAGACCCCTGTTACTAGCCTGGAGTGAGCCAGAAGCATCGGGACTTTCCCCAAACTGTGAGGATGGCTGGGGGGGTCCCGTGGCATGGCACTGGCTGGCAGGGCTGCCCCCAAGCCCCAGCTGCCCCCTCCCAGCCCCCCCGGCCTCGCAGCCACTCACTCCTCCCCAGCATCCTTCATGCACTCGGTGCCGAAGCCTGGCTCGGCCAGGAGCGCGGCCAGCAGCCGAGCTGTGTCGGGGTCCCCTGGGGCGTCGTTGCTGCCGGGAGATGTGGGAGTGAGCTGGTGACAGTGGGGGACAGGGGACACGGGGATGGGGGACATGGGGGGACAGAGGGATGGGGACACACCTGAAGAAGGTGAACTGCTGCCCGTACATCCAGGGCCGGAGGCGCAGCGGCGGGTACTTCCCGAAGGGCGGCACGATGAGGCTGAAGAGCAGCGCGATGCAGACGAAGACGGCAGGCAGGACGATCTGCCGGGGGGGGCGGGGGTCAGGGCTGGCTCCGCACCCCCTGCCCCATCCCCTCCATGCCGTCCCAGCCCCGTTCCCATCCCGTCCCGGTCCCCCGGCTGTACCTGTGCGAAGAAGCCGCGGGTGCTGCGCCGGGCGTGGAGCATCCTCTTGATGAAGAGCGCGCGGAGCTGCTGGCGGGTGAGCGCCCAGCCCCTCACCCTGCGGCAGGCCTGCCCGCCCCCCCCCCGCAGCAGGTCGGTCTCCCGGGACTCCTCTGCTGTGGGGACAAAGATGGGTCCGGCCTCGGCAGAGCCAGTGGCGAGGGGCAGGGGCTCAGCTAGGTGGTGAGGGGGGGTCGGGGTGTCCCCCCACCCCAGCAGGGTCGGGGTGCTGCATGCAGGGACGTGACGGGAGCCCCCCAGCCCTCCCCTCAGCCCCCGACTCCTACCTCGCCGGGCTCCTTTGGCTCAGTGTAAAGGAGAGGAAAGAGGGGTTATAGCCACGCCGGCACCTGCCCGGCCAGGTCAGCACCAACCCAGGGCAGAGCCAGTTCCCCAGATTGTCACAGCCCCCCCAGACCCCCGCGGCTGCCCCCACACCAGCTCTGTCTCCAGGAGAAGGGGCCTGGATACTTCCCCTGGGATTTCATGTCCCACCCCAACCCCTGCACAGAGCCAGGCTCCCCCAAACCCACCACTGTCCCTGCCCCTCGCCCTGCTCGATGCCCTGGGGGGCACCCCAAGGCTGGGCAGGGGCGATGGAGCATGGCTGAGCCTCCTCCTGCCTGCAGGGATGCGTGTCCAAAGGGATGCCTGCTTGGATAGATGTGCCTGGACTGATACGTGCCGTGGCCCCATCCCAGGGGCTGGGCACCTCAGGGGTCCCAGGACCCAGCTCCCCCCTCCTTACCCAGCTCCCCGTCGGCTGCTTCTGCATCCCCCCCCTCGCCAGGGGCTGCTCCACTCCTGGTGCCTGACAAAACGGGGGTGAGAGCACCAGAGTGGGACCGAGGCCAGAGCCTGTGATTCTTCCCTGCACCCATGGGTGCTCCCAGCGGGGACCCCAGCCCTGGGAAGGGCGAGGGCCACTTGGGGTGCTGGGGACACCTGCATCCCTCTGCTCCAGGCTGCTGAGCATCTCCCCCCAGCCCCCGCCCTGCACCCCAGCACCCTGAATCTCAGTCCCAGCCAGCACCGAGGCATTTTACCTGCCATGTCGGTGTCCAGCCCCGTGTCCTGGGCCACCTTCAGAAAGATCTGAGGGCGTGAGGGGGTTGGCATTAAATTTGGCCACCAGCACCCACCACCCTGGTGAGGCAAATCCCCCAGGTCGGGGGCAGCCCCTGGCAGAACTCCAGGGAGGGTGGGCACCCCGGGAGCCACAGCTCCTCCAGGTACCTCTTCTAGGGTGGTGTCGGAGATGCCATAGCTGGAGATGCCCAGTTCCCCCAGGCGGGTGTCCAGCTCACGGAAGAGGTCCCCGAAGGCCCCATCCTTGGCCCCGCTGTAGGGCAGGACGAAGAGCACCTCATGCCCAATGTCCTCCACCAGCCGGGAGCCGGGGACCAGCTTCTGGATCAGTGCTGAGAGCTGGGTCACATCTGGGGGGACAGGGAGGGCTGGAAGCCTGGGGCAGGAGCGGGTGGCCAGCGCAGGAACTGGCCAAAGCTGGCATGTGCCCTGCATTCTGGTCTGGGGGTCCCCCGGGGGGCTGCAGGGGGCAGGAGGGCAGGGAGCCCCACCAGTGCAAGGGGGCCAAGAGCTGGTGGCAGGGCAGGGTGTGAGGCTGAATGCACCCACGCCCCCACCCCAGCCAAGGGGGGACATGTGGGGAGCACCCGGGGGGTGACACCGTGCTGAGGGCACAGGGAGGGATGGGACCCTCACCCACAGCGCTGGCCTCGCTGCCCCGCTCGCTGCCCAGCCCCGTGTCACTGCTCTGCTCTGAGTCGCTGCTGTCCTGCGGGAAAGGATGGCCGCAGCATGGCACCCTGTGGCAGGACCCGGCCCCAAGCCTGGGGCTCGGAACCCCCCGATCCCCGGGACAGAGGCACCGGTCACCCTCTTGGCTGATGCTCGGCAGGGCCAAGGGACCCACCTTTTTGGTGGTGCTGGGGACGGTGCCGGTGCTGCCGCCCATCCCGACCGGCTCCCGCTTCACCAGGGTGAGGTGGTAGCCGGTGCCCAGCCTGGCCTTGAGGAAGAGTGGGGACCCGCAGCAGCAGAGCCGTCCCTGCGAGATGATGGCTGTACGGTCCCCCAGCAGCTCCGCCTCATCCATGTAGTGGGTGGACAGGATGATGGTGCGGCCTGGGGGGGGCAGGCAGCAGGATGGACCCCCAACCTCCTCGCTGGACCCCCCTTTGTGAGCATCTCCCCACCAGCATGTCTCCCTGCTCGCCCCAGGGGCCCTGCTGCTGGTTCTCCAGCGCTGGGGGGCTCAGATGCTTGGAGGGGGAAACGGGGTTCCCCCACACCTCCCAGCCCTGACCTTTGCGGTACTTGAGCAGCAGCTCCCAGATGCTGCGGCGGGAGTAGGGGTCGACGCCGGCAGTGGGCTCGTCCAGGATGACCACCCGGGAGCCACCCACGAAGGCGATGGCCACTGAGAGCTTCCTCTGCATCCCTCCTGAGGGGCAGCAGGGACAGTGTTGGGGGGTTCTGGGGCTGTGGACCCCTGCTCAGGTGCCAGTCCTGCCCCCCACACACCTGAGAGGTTCCTGGTCTGCTCCCGTCGCTTGTGGGGCAGCCCCGTGTCCTGAATCAGCTGCTCCATCTCTGCCTTCACCTGCTCCTCCGACAGCCCCTTCAGCCGCCCGTAGAACCAGACGTGCTCCTCCACCGTCAGGCTGGGGTGAGGGGGGGGGTGAGGGGGGGCAGCCCAGCCCATGCCAGCCCCCCATCCCTCTCCCCTGCCCGCCCTGCCCCTACATGTCGAAGAGCACGTTGTGCTGGGGACACATCCCCATGGTTTTGCGGATGCTGTCGATGTCAGAGCGGATGTCCCAGCCCAGGATATAGGCAGTGCCGGCAGTGGGAGGCAGGAGGCCGGTCAGGATGGACCTGGAGGGGGTTCAGTGGGGAAAGGGGGTCACAGAGAGCAGGACCAGTGGGGCTTGGGTGCCCCATTCTATGCAGGGTGCTCAGCACCTGGCCTCGTGGGGACTCATGTTGGGGCAGATGGGACGGGAACGTCGCAGCACCAGGGCAGAGCCAGGCTCAGCTCCCGTCCCCACCGTGGCCTCCACCTCCCAGCTCACATGGTGGTGGTCTTGCCAGCCCCGTTGTGGCCCAGGAAGGAGGTGATCTGCCCCTCATAGAAGTCCAGGCTCAGCCCATTGACGGCCACGCGGCTGCTGCTGCGGTAAATCTTTACCAGGTTGCGGATGGAGACGCCGGGCTGGAGCTGGGCAGGCGGCTCCTCCACCAGCACTGGAACCCACCAGAGGGTCACATCCTGGACAGGACCCCTCACCGGGGGGCAAAGCCCGGGCGGAAGGGCTTGAGCCCAGCTCGGTGGCTACCAGCCCGCGGCCACGCAACTCCAGGGTGGGCAAGGGCTCACCTTGGGGTGCAGAGAGAGGGCTGGTGGGATAGGGAGGGTGCCCAGCTGAGGACGGCTCTCCAAGCCAGTAGCTCTTCAGGAAGGGGAAATTCCAGGGCTTGGGGATCCCATACTGACCTGCAGCAGATGGGGACTGAGTGGGGCTGGGGGGGCTGCTGGGGTCCAGGGGGGCTGCTGGGGACTGGGGGTCTACACTCACCTGGGAAGACACCCTCAAGGTACCAGGTGGCCAGGCCATAGAGCCCAGCATCCAGCAGCAGCAGCCCCATGGCCGTGGCAAAGTTGTAGGGGTCTCCTGGCACAGGGCTGGTGGCCAAGTTGTGCCACTGGATGCCCACCCCCTGCTCCTCGTAGAGGGAGAAGTACTCGCAGCCGAAGCCAAAGGCTACTGGTGACAGTAAGCTCTGGTGGCGGCAAGAATGGCAGCGTGGGCAGAAAGACCAGCCGGTGGGGGGGTCAGCCCAAAGCCCCCCACTCAGGGTGCCTGGGAGGCATAGGGGAGGGGGCAGCCATGGCCACTCACCACGAGGACACGGAGCGGGAAGGTGATGTGGTCGCGCCAGGCGACACACAGCACGTAGGGCAAGTAGAGGGAGAAGTAGATGATGCCACCACAAGCCGAGGCCAAGTTGGCACGGGGGAAGAAGGTGCTGATGAGGAAGCACTGGCTGATGGTGGCCACTGAGAAGGTGCCGAGGAAGAGGAAGATGACGGCTGGGTCGCTGTAGGGCAAGATGTTTCCCAGCTGTGGATGGAGACAGATTGAACCCTGAGGAGCCCCCTGTGCTGGCTCCCAGCCCCGATGCTCCCCAGGTCACCCACGCTGTCCCCTGTGCCCTGCAACCTGCCTTGAGGATGAGAACGAGGAGGGCAGAGCTGAGGAGGAAGGGAATGAAGCTGCTGAGGAACCAGCTGAGCCAGAGGATCCCACTGCTCAGCCCCATGGTCTTCATAGTCTCCTTGAGACGGGTCTCCTTCTCGTGCACCACCCCCTTGATGATCATGGCCACCGAGTAGATCCAGGCCAGCGTCATGAAGAGGGGCAGCGAGCGGTTCAGCACCCGCAGGAACCTGGGGGAGATGGCACCAGCCCTTCCACCTCCAGCCTGGCACCCTGGGGCCACCGCCAGGCAGGGGACACCTGGGGCATAGACCAGCCCTGTGCCACCTCCCTGGGGCAGCAATGCTGCAGGGTGCTTGGACCCGTCCCCCACAGCAGTGGGTCACTTGAGGGTCCTGGGGGGGCTGGGGCCACCCCCCGCCACCCACTCACACGTCGTCCACGTAGCAGGGGTAGGGCATCTGCTGGACATAGACCCCTGTCCGTGGGGCAGCCCCCGTCTGCACCCGCACCACCGCCTGCTCCACCAGGTCCTGCACATAGACGAAGCCCCCCCACACATAGCGCAGGTCGCTGAAGGGGTCAGCTGCGGGGCCCGGGTCCCAAAACCTGGGGGGAGAGCATGGCGCTGGGAGGGGGTCCCCCCCAGCATGGGCACAGGATGCTCGGGGACCATGGAGACCGAAAGGGTGGGTGTCCCCCGACCTATCCTTGATCTTGTTGGTCCTGGTGACATCATCGATGTCCATGCGGATCTTGTAGCGGACGTGGGGGGGCAGCGCAGGGGCCGTGGCGTTGATGGGGGGCTGGAAGACCACAGCTGCCCAGAACTGCTGCTCCTCCAGCAGCTCCAGGGCCCGGGCCACCAGCTGCTCCTCGGTGGCCACCGCCTCAATCTTGTCCAGGCAGACACACTGCAGGCAGGGTGGGCAGGGCTCAGTGGGGCTGGGGGAGCCAGCCTGCCCAGGTAGCCAGGGTGACATGTACCTCCATGAACTGTGACAGCATGCTCAGGACTGTGTCGGCATCGGCGTACACCTCCTGCCAGGTGGGGCCTGGCCCCGCCGCCGGCCCCCCCAGGAACCCAACCAGCGCCGGCAGCTTCCAGGAGGTGCCATTGAGGAATCCATCCAGGAGCTGGGCTGTCCCCGGGGCTAATAGCAGGTCCTGCAAAGCACCAGGGTGATGCAGCTCCCAGCCAGGACCCTCTCCCCCCCCAGTGCACCCCCATCTCACACCCCACCGCAGCCCAGTCCCCAATGGGGAGAGGGTCTGGGGGTCACGCACCCGGAGGACCTGCATCTCCAGGCTGCTGTTGAGGAAGGTGTAGATGCGGGGTCCCAGCTCCCGCCAGGCGCCCCCCATCTCCCCCAGCACCGCCAGCTCCCGGAAGGTCCGGTTCACCTACGGGAGGAGGGGAATGAGGCAGGGTTGGGGTGAGACCCCCCCATATTCTCCCTCCAGCCCCCCACTTACCTCAGCCATGATGCTGTCGGGGCCGGGGCCGGGCGGCGTGTACAGGATCTTCCCCATGAAGAGGGGTTTGATCCCCCTCCAGAAGATCTGGGAAAAGGGGCTGGACTCCATGCTGCGGACCAGCTCACGGCAGAAGGGACCTGGGTGGTGACAGAGCCGAGTCCTTGCCACCAGCCTGCCCCCCCCAACTAGCCACCTGAGCCCCCCCCCCCCCCGCCCCTCCCTGCAGCCCAGCCCACTCACTACTGGTGTTGCCCGGGGTCTTGGTTCTCCGCTCCGAGCTGTTGCGGTCCAGGAAGGCTTTGACATCGTTGTCCTCGTACCAGTTGAGGGAGGGGATCCGGAGCCCCCCACCCTCGGGGTGCCCACAGGCAATGCGTGACAAGGTCCCAAAGGCACCCGAGCCGAGCTGCGGCGGGAGCTCGGGGCGCTGATGGCCACCAACGCCAGCAGAGCTGGCGTTGGTGGCCATCAGCGCCCCGAGCTCCCGCCGCAGCTCAGCGAGGCTGGTCATGGAGGAGACCTGGGGGGAGCAGAGTGGGGCTGTGGGGCACAGGGACACCCAGGGATGCCGTGGGGTGCACGGGGGGTGGGGGGTGGAGTAGGGGAGCTACCTCCTCCATCAGGGACGCTGCATCCCGCAGGAAGGTGCCCAAGGCTTCCACGGTGCCAGTGATGCCACCTACCTCTGAGCTCAGCTGCTCCTGCAATGGGGGGCATGGGAAGGGGGGGGGGGTGTCACAGCCCCTTTTGGGGGTGGATCTCTGCCCCAGTGCCCTCCAGCACCCAGCTTAGCCAGGTTGGATGGCACTTTGAGCAACCTGGTCCAGGGGGAGGTGTCCCTGACCCTGGCAGATGGTCTTTAAGGTCCCTTCCAACCTAAACCAGTCTATAAATCTATGATTCTGTGGTGGGGCGGGGGGCTCACCACCAGGAGCCGGGGGAGGTCGAGCTGGGAGAGGAAGGAGCCCTCCATGGCGCGGAGCTGGGGGCCGGGCAGGGCGCAGAGCTCTTGCTGCAGGTGCTGGCTGCCCCCCACCAGGAAGCCCCCCAGCTCTGAAGCGTTGCAGACCACGGCCTTCAGCGGGAGACGGGCGCTTGCCAGGGAGAACTGGGGCGAGGAGAGAGGGTCGGTCACGCCACGTGCACTGGCACCGTGGGCACCAGAAGCAGGCCCCACACCAACACTCACGATGCGGGGGCTGAGCTGAGCCCCCATCAGCTCCTCCACCAGCGCCGGCGGCAGAGACGTGTTGGTCTGGAGGAACCATGAGAAGGTCTCGTTCTCTCTCAGGTAGTCTCTCACTGGCCGGGCTGGGGGGGGGACGACAGGGGTCAGCCAGGGGGGTCTCACTCCCCCAGCAACCCCAGTCCCCAGTGCTCACCCCTCTGCTGAGCCCCATTTCCCTGGAGCCGGCGCAGGACCGGCAGGAGTTGGGAGAAGCTGCGCAGGAGCCGCTGCCCGTCGGTGCGGAGCAGGATTTGCCGGGCTTCGGTCAGGAGGCGGGAGAGGCTGCAGGGGCACGGGGCAGATGGTGAGACCCTGGTCCCGCTGCCTGGGCAGGCCCCGCAGCCCCCCACCCTTTGCCGCTCACATGGAGCCCTCGAAGTTGCCCACCACGCTGGGGGCCTCTCCTGCCGTCGGGTGCCGAAAGCAGGGGTTGTTCATGTTGCAGATGATGCCCTGGAGCCAGGGCAGGGTCCCTGCCGAGGGCAGTGCCTTGTTGGGGAAGTGGCCTGCGGGAGAGGGACAGAAGGGCCTGAGGTTGGGGGGGAACATGGGGGAACATGGGTAACACCCCCATGCAGGGAGATGCCAGTGAGCCCCCAGCTCATCTCCGCCTCCCGGGTTTGTCTTCCCTGGTGCCACCCAGGGCCATGGTGGGGCCCCGCAGGGCTTCTGGACAAGGGGGGGTCCCAGGTGGGGCCGCCCCAGAGGGCACAGGACACTCACACTCGTGCTGCTGGAAGGGCGGGTGGGATTGTCGCACCGAGATCAAGATGAAGAAGAGGAAGAGGGGCCAGAGGATCTCGATGGCCAGCTGGATCTGGGGGAGACCCATGATTGGGGGGGGTCATGGTCCCCATTGGCATCCAGGGCTCTGCCTGCCCCCACACCAGGACCCAGCAGCTCCAGGCACCCTCCCTCCCTGGGGGACCCACTCACCCGCTGCCGTCGGCGGTAGGTGAAGTTCTTCCAGAGCAGCAGCCCCAGCTGGGTGCCCACGGCCATGGTGGGGGCGTGGGGGGCACCTGCCCTGCGCCCCGCTTGGCTCTGGCTGCAGGAGAGAGCAGGGGGGGTTAGTGCTGAGCTGTGGGCTCTTGTTTCCCTCTGGCTCGGGGCTTGTGGCACCCCAGGCACAGCGCTGGTCCCAGCTGGGGGGGGTGGGGTGGCAGGAGCCAGCCCCGCATTCCAGCAGCAAAGCTCCTTTCCGGAGCAAAGCCCTCAAATCGCATTCTTTTCTAAACCAAAAGCAGCAAACTAGAGCACAAGCTCTGCAAGTCCCTCCAGGTCAGCGCTGTGCGAGGAGCCACGAACGGGCTTCACTCACCCCGCCAAGCACGGGGAGCAGCCGGGCCCCCCAAAAGCCTTGGCTACGAGAGGGGCTCCGAGCCCCGGAGACCAGCCCGTGCCTCAGTTTCCCCGTGTGAGGGATGTGGCCGGGCCACCAGCGGGGTCTGGTATTTCTGGTGAGACCCTCGGCACCCACGACACCACTCTGGGAGGGGGAAGCACTTCGACGCCCCCGGAGCTCAGACACCCAGGCCCCCCCAGGTGCCCCCCGAGCTGTCCTGCCCCCAGCAGCTCCGGTTCGTCCCTTCCCCAGCCTCGTCCCTGCGAGCCCCCGCGCCCGGCCACATCCTGAGACTTCACCCACCCCCGGACCCGGCAGCCCCCCCGCTTCCAGCGGGCCGGCTTCGTGCCGAGCTCCGGCAGAGGCGGCACGACCGAACTCGCAGCTTCCCGCCCGGCAAAGCCCAGCTCCGGAGCTGGCCCCGGGCCACCCGCGCATCCCGGGTTGGCGACCGAAGCTGCAGACTCACCCGCCGGGGGGGTCGGGCCGGGGGTCGGGCCCGAGGGCTCTGCCCGCGCTCGGGGCTAAGCCGGGTCCCCGGCTCGGCGGGGATAAGCGGGCACCAGCCGGCGGGATTAGGATCCCTCCGGGAAATCCGGCTAATCGGCCTGCGGGGCCGGACACGAGCGGCACCGGAGCGGGGTCCTGGGGGGGGACCCCTCCGAGGGGGCACCGGGACTCGGGGACAGCCGTGCCACCCGTCCTCCGCCGCAGCGGGAGCGATGGGGGGACCCAGCGCCCCGGCTGCCAGGGTGGGGGTGACACCGGTGGAGCAGGGGGGCCGAGGCGGCTGGTGCCAGGACCGGGGGATGCTCCGGGGCTGCCGGGTCGGGAGGGGCCTCGGCGGCTCTTTTCGGGACCAAACAAACCCAAACCACCGGGATCCCCCAGAAGCCGCCTCCCAGAGCGCGACTCGCGTGGGAATCTGCTAACTCACCCCACGGGGAGAAACACGCCCCGTCGCTGCAGCCGGGAGCACGGCGGCCCCCGAGCCCGGCACCCCCCGGCCCCCGGCCAGCCGCGCCGACCCCCGGAGTGTGGAGCCACGGGGAGGCGGAGGGACCGGGGGGGTGATGGGGGACAGGGGGACAGTCCCGGGGAGGGGGAGAGGGGTGTGATGGGGACAGCTTCGGGGAAAACAGCCCGGGAGAGGAGACGGGGACAGACCCGGGGGGACACGCACAGCCCGGGGGGGCACACGGACAGTCCGGGGGGGATGACGGGACATGGGGACACCCCAGGGGAGTGACGGTGACAGCCAGGGGGGGAGGGGAGGTGCGGACAGCCCCGGGGGGGACGCTGCGGAGCCGAAGCCCGGCCGCGGCTTCCCCCCGGCGGCACAGCCCCCCCCCGCCCGCAGCAGCCCCCGGCCCGGGACCCCCGAGACCCCCGTTACCTGCTCGCGCCGCCACCGCGCGGCCCCTTTAAGAGACCCCGCGGGCTCCGCCGGGCGGCTCCGCCGGGCTCGCGCGCAGGCCCCGCCCTCCCCGCGCTACAAAGTAACCGCGGGGCGTGACGTCATGGGAAATGAGTCTTAAAGGGACCGTGCTGGGGGGTGGGGGGGTGGTCACGAAGGGGGATGCGAGGGGCTGGATCGTCCCTGTCCCTCCCCACCGCTTCCCTCGCCCCGCCCAGTTCTGGCCCTGCCACGCCCACCCCGCCACGCCCTGCCACGCCCTGCTCAGGGCGGGGGACACACACACCGTCGCGAGGGACAGACCCTTCCCCAGCAGGGTCCCCGGGGCATGGGAAGGGGGACACCGGGGGGGCAGCGATGGGGGTGAGGGTCCCGGAGGCAGCGACCGCTGAGTCACGGGGAGCGACCGGCACCGGGCTTGGGGGAGCTTTCCATCGCCCACGGGGGCTCACCCAGCCCTGGGGCAGCTCCCACCCCCCCGGGTGCGGGAGGACGCGGCCTGAGCCCTGACACAAGGAGCCTGCACCGGAAACCAGAAAGCTGTTTGGTTTTGTTTTTTTTTTTAAAAAAAAAAAAAAAAAAAGAAGGTTTCAATATAAGAGCATCTGCATCGCAAACCCCACGGGAGGCGGAGAAGCCGCCGGGCGCAGCAAGGGGCTGCACCGTGCACCGACACCCCCAGCCCCACACACTGCCCGCACTCGGGCATCACCCCACGGGGCAGGATGTGGCCGTGGGAGCCAGCCCGGGCTGGGGCAGCCAGGCCACCGGGGCACTGCGGCTTTGGGAGCGTGGCCGGGGGGTGCCGGGTCCCAGCCCAGCCCCGCGGCCACCACCGTGGCCTCAGAAACGTGGTCCCTACGAGTTCTGCAAAAAGGCATTTCCAGCTTCACTTCGAGAGATCGCACGGGAGTGCGAGGTTGCTGCGCACGCACACAGACACACACACTCCGTGTCCCCCCCGCTCCTCCGTGGGGCCAAGCCGTGTCCTGCCAACACAGGGAGGAGAAGCAGCAATGGGGGCAGCGTGGGGGGCTGCCCCCTCTCCTTGCCGAGGGATCCAGGCATGGTGGGTGCTGGGTGGGAGCGTGTCTTCGTGGCTGCATGAGAGGAGACACCGCCCCCTCCTTGGCGCTGGAGCATCCACCGTCTTCCCGCTGCGAACGCCGGGGCTGCGCTGGGGACACCCAGGGGCTGCGGGAAACAGCTGGTCCCTTCTCTAGAAATGAGATTTTTATTTCCTTGCTCAGAAAAATAGATTCGTTTAAAAAAAAAAAAAAAGAGTTTAAAAAGAGGGAATGATGAAAGTAGAGGCTGGAATGTGGCTGGCAGTAGGGTCTGTACACGAGATGGTGCGAGACGGCACTGGATGACGTCTCGCTCAGTAGCTCTCCTCCTCCTCACGGTAGTAGTGGTACGTGGGGGGGTCCCCGCTCTGGTCGCAGGCGGCATTGGCCACCTCACCCTGGCTGCCCTGCGGGCAGTACTTGGGGTCATAGATCTGGCGGCCCAAGCCGAAGACCTGGCCGCTCTGGTTGGCGCCCTGGTTGGAGCCCATCTGCAGCGACATGGAAGAGTTGTCGCACTTCTCTGTCCCCGTCTTGGCATCGTAGATGTGTCTCCTGGTGCCGGGAGCCGTCATGCCCACCTGGAAGGACAGGATGGAGCAGGGCTCGGCCACGGTCCCCACCACCATCCCTTCCCACCGTAGCCACGGTGGCTCACCTGGCTGGCACACTTGTTGGTGCCCATCTGGAGGCTGATGGTGGAGTGGTCCATGGGCGGCAGGATCTGGTTCTTGGGGTCGTAGAGGTGCCTCCTGGTGCCGTAGGCCGTCATGCCGGACTGACTGGCACACTTGTTTGTGCCCATCTGACAAGGGGGTCCAGTGAGATGAGCACTGCCCCTTCTCCTCCCTCCCCATCCCTCTGTGGCCTGGGGGGGCACAGTCAGTGCCCCCTGACCCAGCCCAGCTGGACGCTCTACTGGCCATTGAGTGCCGGACTCGGAGCTGAGATGGTCCCAGATCCCAAGCATCTTGGGGCATCTCCAGCCTCAGGTCCCCCCAGTTGTGCTTGGAGCAGTGACACTGGGTGACCCCCTCACCCAGCACCCCATCCCTCAGTAGCACGCGGGGAGCAGCCCACCTGCAGCCCAATCACGCACTGCCCAGCCTTCATCTTGGCCTCGTCAAAGTTCCTCTGCTGCTTCTCCGAGTACTTCACGCCGATGTCCACTCCACTCTGCATCCCCTTCGTCTTGGCCTGCCGGGGAGGGGCAGTGAGGAAGGATGAGGGTCCCAGATCTCCTGCCCTCTCCCTGGGCAGGGGGACCCCAGCTGGTCCCCGTGGGGCTGCGCCCCCTCCCAAGCAGCCACGGCATCTCCTGACGCCGGTCCCCGGGCACTCACCATGCCCGCCAGCGCCAGCAGCGACACCTGCACCTGCGTCAGGTTCCCGCTCTCAAAGAGGTCGTTGGCTTCAAAGAGGTCTACGGGGTTCATGCCATAGCTGGCCATGGCCTTGATGAAGTTGGAGAGGTTCTCGAGCTGGGGGTGGGGGGAGAGGGGTGAGACCCAGTGGGCGGCAGCGGAGAGGCCGGGATGGAGCCGGGGTACCGGCAGGGCTGCCCGCACCTACCTGGTGCCAGTTCTGAGCCGAGCGGTTGATCTTCCTCACCGAGTTGGGCTGCAGCTTGTTCATGAGCCTGGGGGGAGGCAGGGGGGAGCGGGGGCTGTGGCAGGGCAGAGACCCCCGGCGGCAGCAGGACATGGGCCCTGTTCAGGAAGGTCCAGCCCAGGTCTCCCCCACAAGCATGAGGTGATTCCCTCCCCCAGGTCCCTGCTGGCCCCCGGGGCTCCCCCCAGACACGGGCACTTTGGAGGTGACTCCAGTGAAGCAGTGCCACAGAGAAAACCTCTGATGGGTCCAACCGGCACGGACATAGCTGGATCCAGCCCACCCTTCCCACCCCAAGGGCTGGTGGGGGCTCCTTGCAGGGCCAGTCTCCCCCGTCCCCATCCGAGCGGGGCGGGGGCCGAGGGAGCACGGCAGGACTCACTCGCAGAGGATCACCCCATCCTTCAGCCCCTTCTGGAAATCGGGCCCGATCTGCTGCCCCGTGACGCTCTCGATCCATGTCCGCAGCTCGGCCTCCTTCTGCGGGTCGTACTTCTGGGCCAGCTGGGAGGGGACAGCGAGGGGACAGCTCAGGCACGGCCCCAGCGTGCACCCCAAACCCCTGGACTCCCTCCCCCCAGCATAAACCCACAGCAAGGTCTGGGAACAGCAGCCCCGTCCCGAGCACCATCCCCGTCTTTACGTACAATCGGGGGAGTGAGAGCAGACGGGCTGCCCCTGCCCGTGCCCCTCACACGGGAATGGGGACAGGAGCACGATGCTGCCATCAGAGAGCGAGTTGGTGTGGCCGGACCCGGTACGAGCCCACAGAGCCCGGTGCCCCTCGCACACGGCAGCTTCTGAACCTTTCCAGCAGGATGAGGAGGAACTGCCCCTGCCCGTGGGGGCCAGGAGAATCGCCCCCCCCAAGGGTCCATTCTTCCCCGTGCCCGCGGGAGCCCGGCACCAAGCCCCAGGGTCTCCAGCCGCCCGATGCTCTCCCCTCCGGCGGGGCCGAACGCGCCGCTGCAGATTCCTGGGTCACCGCGGCTATGCCAGGAATGCGGACGCCTCCTCCCAAATGGAGACCAGCTGCCCGGGCCCACAGCATCACCGGCAGCGTCACCGGCAGCATCACCTCGGCCCCGGCCCATGAGGGAAGGAAAAGGCACCTCAGCCGGGGACGGGAAGGAGTGGGAAGAGCCCCCTGCCCGGTGGGGAGACACCGGCCATGCCCATGGGCTGCACTGAGCCCCACAGCCCCAAAGGGGAAGCTCAACTGGTGTGGGACGCAGGGACGGTCCAGCTGAGCAGGGTCACGCTCAGGGTACCACGTGTGTCCCCACCAGGGGATCCCACTGTCCCAACAACTGATTTTCTGGTGCGTGGGCAGCCGGTGCCAGTTCCTCTTCCCAGCCCATGGCCAGCACGGGGCATGGGAGGGGGCGGAGGGGGCAGAGGGGACCAGCCCCTGAGCAGATCCCACCACAGCCCAGTTTGCAAGGGCTTGCATGGACTGGGAGGCTGCCACTGGTTTAACTGGTTCCCAGACGGTGATGTCAGCCTCCAGCAGACACACCGGTGCAGTTAAACTGGCTTAAGTCTTGCTGAATCAAGCTGAAGCACCCAAGAGCAGGCAGCGGTGAGGCTCCGGCGCGTGTCCACCCGCTCGGCGCCGGGGAGCCCAGCCCAGATACAAGCAGGGGCCCGTCCGCTTGGTGATGAAATGCAAATCCCTTGCGCAGCCGGGCAAGGAGAACCTGGAGTGGCCACGGCCACCACATCCCCACAGCCACGCGTGGCTGAGTCCCAGCAGCAGCACAGGCCACTGCCCAGCGCCCCTTCTCCTGCCTGTCCCACCCCCATCCAGGCAGCTCCCGTGTCCCCGGGCAGGGCACAGCCACACAGGGCCACCGGCCGACTGCCCTGGGGCCAGGGGGTGACCACAGCTCAACCTCTGCTTGCCCGGGGCCAGGGACAGCCCAGCACCGTGACCACTGCCCGTGCCACTGCCCAGGGCGGCAACGGTCCCCGGAGCCCAGCCCCAACCATAGCCCCGGGCTGCAGTGGGAGCACGGCCAAGGGAAGGGGCTGCTGTGTCCCCCCACTCCCCCTGGCCTGGCAGGACCCCCCCGCCCGTGTTGCCAGAGCCCCTGCCACAGCAGCGGAGCCCCTGCAAGGGGCACAGTGAAGGCAGGGATGGTGGCACCTGGAGTCAGGGGTGCACCCAGTGCTGCTCGCCAGCACCCCAGTCCTGCCCTCAGCGTTTCGGTCGAGGGGAGATTTCACCTGCCCGGGCAGGAGGGTGCTGGCAGGCAGGGCAGCTGCCTGTGCCCTGTGGCACCCAGCTCCTTCCTCGGGGTGTAAAGAGCCCGGACGGAGGCACCGGTTCCCCTTTCCCCTTCCGGCCCCACAGTGACTCGGGTGCACAAGGTCTGGGTGGCCGAGGGTGACCTGGGGGGGCGACTAGCCCTGTCTCCAGCGAGAGTCGTGGGAACACGGGCCAGGTTGGAGCATCCCACCGCGGGACATGGAGCTGCAGGGAGCAGCGGCAAAAGGCGTCAGGAGATGCAGAGGGCTGGGGCCATTGCCCATAGCCCCGGGTTTGCCGGGGCCTCGGGGCGATAGCAGGCACTGGGGGTGGGCAAGACAGCCTGTGTCCGGGACCCCTCCCAGACCCAGTTCCCTGGAGAGACCACCCCGGGACACTGCAGGCAGCGCCAGGGCACCCCAAGACCGGGAGCTCAGCCCCGGCACCTCCCACCCCTCTGAGCCCCCGGTAAACCGGGATGGACCCCAAGCTCCCTGTCCTCCTGTGACCCCCCAGCTCCTCGTCTTCTCGGGACCCCCCGGTTTCCCGTCCCCCCAGGACCTCTAGCTCTTTGCCCGCCGGTGGCGCCGGGACCCCCGATCTCCACCCCGGAGGCACCGGCCCCTCCCCGTCTCTCCAGGACTCCGGGATGCAACCCGTCCCCCCCAGCGGCGCCGGGATGCCCGGCTCTCCAGGAGCCCAGGAGCACCGGGAGCCGCAGCGCCCGGTGGCCCCGGTACTCCCCGGTACCCCCCGGGAGCCGACTCGCCCCCACCCGGTAGCACCGGGACCCTCATCCCCGACTCACCCGGTTCTTGACCTCGGCGGAGAGGCCGTAGGACGGGCCCTTGTTGAACTGGGAGCTGCTCATGGCGGGGAGCGGGACGCGTAGCCGGCACCGGAGCGGGGCGCGGGAGCGGCGGCGGGGCCGGGCGGGGCGGGCGGGGCGGGGGGGGGTCGGGCCCAGCCCCCCCGCGCTGATTGGACGGGGCCGAAATGCCCAAATAAGGGCAGGAGCGGCCGGATCGCGGGGGGGTCCCGCACCCCGACACCGGGACCCCAGGAGGAACCGGGGGGCACCGGGAGCCCGCGGGGCCCGGGGCTGCGGCTGGAGCCGTCCCGGGCTTGCGTGGTCGCAGCCCGATAGGCGGGCACGCGGGTACACGCGCGGGCACACGCACACACCGACAGACGTGCACACGCGTGTGCATCGCCCCATAAACCTGCCTACAGAGATGTGCGCACCCCGACCCACGGGCACATCGCGGGACGGACACACGCACCCCCCGACCCGTGGGCGCTCCCCCGCACACGCACACAGGCGCCCCCCCCTCGCCCACGCACACCCCCCGTCCCGCGCCCCGAGCCCCGGGAGCCGCCGGTCCCGTCCCGCCCCGTCGCGGCCGCTCGCCCCCCGCGGCCGGCAGGTGGCCCACGAGAGGCGGCACCGGCCCGGACCGCAGCGCGGCCCCGCGGGGGGGTCCCGGGGACGGAGCGGGCTCCCCCCTCGGTGGCCTGCGGGGGGGTGGCAGCCGCCCCAGCAGCCCGGTGGGCAGCGGCCGGGGCAGGATCCGGCCGGGGGTCCCCACGCCGCGGGAGCGGCACCCCGGGGGGATCTGTCCCGTCCTGTCCCCCTCCCGCCACCTCGCTGGGTGCTCCCGTGGGTGAACGGACCGTCGTGGGGCTGCGTTACACCACGGGTGGGGGAGTCACGGGTGGGGGGCCGTGGGTGCTCAGAGGCTGCGGGCTGGCGGGGGCCAGGAGCAGGGCAGTGACCCCGGGGGGCAGCTGGGGCCGTCCTGGCACCGCCACCGGGCCCACGGGGGAACCAGAGCCCGGAGCATCCCACGGGTGGGAGCCCGGAGCCCTGCATCCCACTCACCAACCCCCCGCCGGGGCCTGCAGCAACGCCCCGTGGGACGGGGCTCATCCTCCCGGGGCTGACAGACACCCCCAAACAGGGGGAAACCCCACAGGGGCCTGGGGTCCCACGGGAGTCAGCCCCAGTCCCATGGTGTGGGGCTCTCTGCCCCCTAGACCCCTCTGTGCAGCTCTGGGGTGCAGCACCGAACCCCCCCACAAACAGCCACTGAGAGCCCACCGCCCCGAGAGTGCCGGTGTCTCCTCTGTGCCCCCTGTGGGGCTGGAGATGGGCCCGAGCCCCCCCCAGGGGCCGCTGGGGTCCCCCTTCCCCCCCCAGCCTCGCGCCCCGGGTGCGCGTTTGGCTTTTCCTGTTTCAGGTTCGCCTGTGAAGCCGATGAGGAAATAAGGCGGCGTCACACGCGCCCTCCTGACAGTTCGCCCCGGCGAATGTGGCCGGCGCGGTGAGGAGCGCGGCAGCCAGGCCCCGCGGCTGCACCGAGCCAGGGGCCACCGAGAGCCGGGGCTCGGCCGCCCCCGGGAACCATGTTCTCCCGGAAGAAGCGGGAGCTGATGAAAACCCCCTCCATCTCCAAGAAGAGCCGGGCGGGAAGCCCTGTGCCGCAGACCCTGCCGGTGAGTGTCTGACATCCCCCCCGCTGGGCTGGGGGTCGCGGGGCCACGGGGGCTACAGGGCCACAGTGCCCACAGAGCCACTGGGAAGAGCCGCGGGGCAGGAAGGGGGACCTGGGTACAGTCATGGGCTCCGTGAGGAGAAGAAGGGAGCCGAGGAAAGACCCTGCTCACTGGGCCTGGGGGGGATTTTGCCCCAGATGAAGGGGACAGAGCAGCTGCCTGGGGAGGCAGGAGGGTGAACAGGGCTGGGGAGAAACGGGGGGCTGCTGCAAAGGGCAGGGGAGCCCCACGGTGGGGGCTGCGGCCAGGGGTCTGGGGAGGACAGAGAAACCCCCAAACTGCCCAGGGGACAGGGGTGGGAGCGGGGGGATGCCTGGGCTCAGGCAGCCCCGGTGCCTTGGCTCTGCCACGCATTTATTTACTGTCGGGCACCCCCCAGCGCTGGGGGGTGCGGGAGGAAGCACCTCGCCTCCATGGGGCCGGCCGGGGCTCCTCCAAGCACCCCGGCACTGCCCGCCCCGCGCCTGCGCCCCAGCCCACAGAGCATGGGGCGAGACGGGCACGGCGAGATGGGGCCGAGGGGGCCCCGGAGCCGGCCCACGGCTCCTTAGCGAGGGGCACCCATCCTCGACCCCCCCGGGAGAGGGGCTTATGGGTGGCGGACGGAGGGATGCTCGGCCGGGCGGCAGGGAGGAACAGCTACAGCCCCTACTCGGCAGGGCGCCGCCGGACGGGTAAAGCCCACTTGCCCACGGGCTCCCTGGACTCGCTGCCCCACGCGCCCGCCGTGCGGCTGACGGTACGGCCGGGTGCCCCCCACGGGTGCCGGTGGGGAGGGACCAGGGTCTCCAGGGCCGCTGCACCCCAGGATGGGACGGGGACAGGTTTTGCAGAGCTGGGCTGGCCCCAGCCATTTTGGGGTGTGGGCCATTGGGTAGCCCCCTTGGAACCTCACGGTGGCCCAGCTCCAGGTCACCCTTGCCTACGGCAGCCTCGTGCTCCCGGGTGGCTCCCGAGGGGAAGGTGCTCGGTGTTTGCCCCATCGGTACCAAACGGCTTCCGGCCCCGCTGCCGGCAGCGCCCGGCCAGGGATGCTGAGACCCAGCACACTCATGTCACACCTGGGTGCCTGAGGGACACCGATGGGAGCTGCTGGAGGGGCGCGGGTGGCCACAGGCCCCCTCCCCGTGCCACAAGGACCCTTGCTGGGTGTGTGGCCCCCGTGCGGTGCAGGACCCCGGAAGATGCCAAAATCGGCCCCTCCCTCCAGGCAATTTTACCCCTAGAAATTGGGGGATCCCTCCGTCCGTAAAATATCTGCAAAGTCTCCGGACAGTGGCCTGGGAGGTGCCCCCATCGCCGCCCCCAGCCCTGGCAGGGGGGGGCTGTGCCCGACCTGGGGATGAGACAGGCTGAAAAAGAGGAAGGGCTGTGTGGGGCCCGATCCTGCTCTCGTCTGACTGTGCCAGGGTCCCCAGCCCAGCGTCCCCGCTCCATGGCTGGGCTGGATCCTCGGGATCTGCCGGGATACACAACTGGGGAAACTGAGGCACAGCACAACTACCAGTCCCTCACACAACAGCCTGTCCCTCCAGGCCGGTGGCATGGGGGGTGCTGCCCCCTCCCTGCCTGAACTGGGGTCCCCACTGTGCCCCGTGTCACTGGCTGTGCCCACTGGGGCTCACCCTCATCCCTACTCCCCAGGACCTCTCCCGCAAGGATTGCCTGGAGGCGCCCGGCCCCGGCCTGGGGGAGCTGCCCCCCGCCAGCTCCAAGCTCAGCACCAGCCCCAGCACCGTGGGCACCCTCAAGCGCCCCACCAGCCTCAGCCGCCATGCCAGCGCCGCCGGCTTCCCCCTCACCCCCGCCGGCCCCAGGGCTGTGCCCAAGGGGCACAAGACCCCCACATCCTACAGCCCCATGGACGGGGAGGGCCCCTTCATCGACACGGAGGACATCTCCCAGCTGCTGACGGATGTGGCCCGTTTCGCCGAAGCCCTGGAGAACCTGCGGGACGTGGTGTTGCGTGACGGTGAGTGCCAGGATGCCCCCCGGCTCCCGCCAGCCCCAGTGCCGCCCCACATCACCCACTGCTGCGGGGATGGCGCGGGAGCATCCCCTTCCTGGGGACAGACTGGAACCTATGGGTGGGGGTCTGTGCCCGGGCTGGGAGGGAACTGGGACCCCCGGGGGGCTGTGGTGGCCGTGGGTAGAAGGTGGTGGGTGGCTGCTGGGAGCTCAGAGCCAGGATAACGTGGCTTCCTGCCTGCGAGCTATTTTCATCCGCCCGCTTTCCTGTTTACAGCGCGGTGGTGCCAGCTGCCTGCCAGGGCCCCCAGAGCCCCACAGGGCACCGGGCACGGCCCCCGGCCCCCCTGACCCCCCAAACCAGCCTCACTGGGGCGGCTGGCGGGATGGTGTGGGACAGGGTCAGGGGGGCTGCAGGCGGGGGGTCAGGGGGGCTGCAGGGCTGTGGGTGGGTGTCTCTGCCCGAGGAGGCAAAGGGAACTGTGGGGACCTCGTGGTCCCCATGGCGAGGTGGGGCTGGGGGGGGTGTGTGTCACATGACGCCGTGTTTTTGGTGCTGGTTTTGCAAACATGTTGACGCATCCCCACTCGCCGGGGAAAACGGCAGCGCCCAGCCCGGGGAAACAGCCCGAGCCACAGCTGGGCCACAGGGAATGAGGCTGGGGTCTGCGCTGCCGGGGGGGCAGTGGGATGGCAGCCGGGGGAACAATGCCTCCAGGTCCCTCCAGGTTTGGGCATTGCAGGGGAGGGAGGACACAGCCCCGAGCCGGACGGTGAATGTCCTGCTGCCGTCCCCGCTCGGGGTCTGCGGTTATCACTGGGGCCGGTTTGGGACAGCCGTCCCCAAAGGATGGAGCCGTCCCTGAGGCCGTGAAGAGACGGGGAGAGGTTGGGGGTCCATGCAGGGCTGACCCACAGGACACAGTGTGGTTTTGAAGAATCCATCTCTCCTCTGCACCCATCCAGCCCCATTCCCACTCTGGAAGGAGCCTGGAAACAGGAGCAGGAGCAGAGGAAACCCCTTCCCGACCCTGAGCTGGGGGTGCCAGGCTCCCATCCCAGCGCTTCCCTACGGGAGGCTCCGCATGTCCTAACACAGCTGGCAGTGCCCAGCCCCGGCACTGGGGTAGTGGGAAGTGGGGCCGGACCCCTGGGCTGGAGCCCATGGAGGGGACTGTGCCCAGGGAAGGACCCCGTGGGATGCAGCAAGCCCGGCTGGATGGGGGACAGTGGCTGGACAACCCTGCCCCATCCCTCCCAGCGGCTGGGAGTGCCCGTCCAGCGGGGAGGAAGGGAAGGAAACGAGGAGGAAATTCCCAAACTGCTTTCAAGGGAAAAAGTTACTACTGAGGAAAAAATGCCTGAAAGGTCAGGCTGCCCCAGGCCTGCCGCTGTGCCGGGGGGGGGGACACCCGGGCTGGCTCAGCCCCGGTGGGGCAGGGGAGGAGGGCAGGGGAGGTGCCGGATAAGCAGGGTGCAGCCGTGCCCATCCCGGGGAGCCCTGAAGCCAAGGGGATGGGCTGCACAGTCTGGGAGCCTGGCAGGACCCTGCCCGGGATGTGGCAGGGGGTGGACAGGAGGCTCGGGAGGGCAGGGACGTGGGGCAGGGATGTGGGGCAGCGTTTCAGCCCCCCTCTCTTGCAGACCCCAAGGAGCCCCAGCGGCCGCTGGCCCACGAGTGCCTGGGTGAGACCCTGCGCATCCTGCGCCAGGTCATCAACAAGTACCCGCTGCTCAACACCCTGGAGACCCTGACGGCTGCCGGGACCCTCATCTCCAAAGTCAAGGGTGAGACGATGGGGCTGGGAGCTCTGTCCCACTCCCCTCCTGCCCCATGATGGGATGGGTGGAGCCCAGGGAGCCCATGGTGGGGGCTGCCAGGAGCAGAGCTGCCCCACAGACAGGCAGAGGGGGCGAAGGCATCACCTGCCTCCTCGCTGTGCTTTAGTTTTAAGGATGACGTGGTTTCAGAAATGACAGAGCCCAGATCCCTGCCCGGGGGTTTCCAAGCACAGCCGCAGGAAAAATACTGAAATGGTTGGATCCGGCCCCTGGCAGCACCTCGTGTTTGTGGGAGCGGGGTCTGTGGAGCCCAGATCCTGGCTGGGGCACCACCTCCTGCCTGCGGTGACACCAGCGGGGAGGGGGACGGCTGCGCTAACCGCAGGCAGAGCACAACACTTTGCGTCATCGTGCTGCTTCCTGGACACCAAGCAGCAACCGCGAGGGGACAGGAAGCCTCGTGGCGGGTGGCAGGAGGTCTGCCGTGGGGCTGGCCCCACGCGGGGCCGGGACAGAGCGAGTTCAGGCTGCCCACGTCCCTGGGCAGAGGGGTGGAGGCAATTCCCAGCCCCTCACCGCAGTGGGGGGGCTCAGCTCACTGGCCTTAGCCCCCCACCAGGGCATGAGCGAAAGGTCCCGGGGTGCCACAAGTGCCCCTTGGCCCAGACACCAGCCAAGCGCCATCGGTGCCGGTTCCTGTTGCTGCCGGCGGTTCCTCTTTTGGTTGAGAGCCCTCCTGGAGGACACCGTTCCTCCTGGGAGGGGGCGGGTCTGGAGGTGCCGTGGGAGAGCGGAGGCAGAGGAGCAGGTCCATGGGCAGCAGCGTTGGGTGACAGGAGTGAACATGAGCCAAGTGATGCTGGCAGGGAAGCCAGTCCCGGCTTCCATGTCCCATTGCTGCAATGGCAGAGACACCGCACTAGAGGAAGTCCCTCATCCATGGGGACGGTCCTCTCCTCCCTTGAGCCCAAACCAGCCTCAGCCCCGGGGCAGAGCCGAGACGGGCAGCTCCTTCTCTTGCCTGAGACAGGGACAGGCTCTCGGCGACAAGGCTCCTGCATTTCCCCATTTCCAGGTTTCCATTATGAATCCAACAATGAGACGGACAAGCGGGAGTTTGAGAAGGCCGTGGAGACCATCGCGGTGTCCTTCAGCAGCACGTAAGGGACTTTTGCCCAGCCATCCCTGGAGAAGGTCCCCTGATGGAGCCAGAAGACATTCCCCCCCAGCCAGGGCACCCTTGCCCTGTTCCTCCACCCACGCGTGGCCCCAGTGGTGCCTGGTTTGGGGGGTTTGGGGACTGGAGGGACCCTGTGGGGAGGGCTCATTCCAGCTCCTCCAGTTCCTCCAGCACCGAGGAGGGACCACAAAGCCTGCTCGAGCCCACAGGGTCCGTGTCCCAGCCCCTCCTCAGTCCTGGACCAAGCTCTGCTCCTCCACCTCAATTACCAAGAACCTCATCACGTGGAGCTGAGCTGATTCCCGCTGAAACCAGTGGTTCCAGCTCCGACTGCCCTGGCCCTTGCCCGGTCCCTGGGATGCGGGTCGGGTGCTGCTGGGTGACAGCCCTGCTTGTCACTGCCCGTCCCCTCCTTTCCTGAGCCCTGTCCTGTTCCTCTCGTCACAGCGTGTCCGAGTTCCTCATGGGGGAGGTGGACAGCAGCACCATCCTCTCCATCCCACCCAGCGACCAGAACCAGGTGAGCGATGCCCGCTCCCATCACGGGGGGCTCGGGATGTGCCGGCTCGGGAGGGGGCCGAGCCCCCAGCCCCAGCTGTGGAATTCCCAGCCCACCTCCAAGCCCAGAGGAGCTGTGTGTAGGCTTTGCCTTGCTCCTGTCCTCGTCACCATCCCAAGGAGGGGAAAAGCCACCCAGCAGCTTGATCCAAAGGGCAGGGTGGCCTCGGAAGGGATGGAGCAGCTCTGGCACCAGGGCTGTGGTTGCTCTCTGTAGCTCTGCTCTGGGCTGGTTTGCGCACGGAGCAAGGTATTTCTCCAGCGACGTTCCCGTTAGCTCTTGGCCCCAGACTGGGCACTGCAGACTTCCAACATCATCCAGAAGCTCCGGGTTTCTCCCTCCCCTCCTCCCAACAGCCCCTCAAACTGCTCCCCCTCCTCTTGCCTGATCACTCCCTCTTCTCTCCCAACTCCCAAAGAGCATGGAGAGCCTCTACGGGGGGATCCCGGGGCCTGGAGGAGATGGCCTGTCTTCGGGCATGGAGAGCTATGACACGGGTAAGCAGGAGGCTGTGGTGCAGGGGTCGGGGTGGTGGGGTACCCGCTGGCAGGAACCAGCATCTTCCCCACGGCTCCTCTTTAACGCCCCCAACCTCCCCTCTCGTCCCATCACAGGCCGCCCTCCTGCCGAGGAAGTGGACGTGATGCTGCAGCGCTGCGAGGGGGGGGTAGATGCTGCCCTCCAGTACGCCAAAAACATCTCCAAGTACATGAAGGACCTCATCGGGTACCTGGAGAAAAGGACCACGCTGGGTGAGACGGGGAGGACGGCGGGTGGGTCAGAGGAGGGGGGCTGAACTCCTCAGAGCAGCATCAGAACAGGTTGAGGTTCTGTATGATCAACGAGGCTGAGGGAGCCAGTCACTGCAGGGACAGCGGTGACCTTCATTCCTGAGGTTCCTGATTTATTTTTCGGAAGGAACCCAATCAGCGGGGAAATCCTGGTGTCTCCTATGTCTGTTCACTTCTTCCAACCTTTTTCTTCCAGAAATGGAGTTTGCCAAAGGGCTTCAGAAGATGGCAAACAGCTGCAAGCAAACCATCAGTCAGGAGGTGAGGCCACTTGTCCCTGAAGCCACCTGGCATCTGGGCTGTGTCAGGAGAAAGCAGCCCCTGGAGAGCTCGTTCTGAGTGACCCAGCTTCAGAGCCCAGGGCAACTGGAGGATGCGTCTCCTCCGGTTCACGCCACAGGGCTGGGGCTCAGGGTCGTGCCTGTTCTTGTTTCTCAGACCAACATGCCTTTCCTGTCCATCTACCTGCTGGCCCTGGAGCAGGACATGGAGCACGGGACCTCAGTTCTGCAGGCGGCCAACACCCTGCAGCAGCAAACCTTCCTGCAGGTGAGGGGACGAAAGGCTGTCTCAGAGGGGTCTTCCCTGGCAGCAAGGGAGGCTGGTGGTCTCCTTAGTCCTTCTGCCACAGGCAGCTCTTTCAGAAACTGGAATCCAGGGAATCCAGCTGCCGCTGGGCTCAGCCACCGCTTGGTCTCAGCATTCCCTGGCTTTGCTCTGGCCTTGATGGATCAATGAGCCCAAGCTCTCAGCCAGATCTAACCCCCCTCGAGGTCTGAGAGAAGCCCCCCCAAGTCTGGCAGATCAACCAGCACCTCCTTATCCGAGGTCTCTCTGCGTTCCCCCACTCCCCCACCAGACCAGCCCAAGCTCCCCCCAGGGAGAGCCGCTCTCCGGGGCCGTTTGCCATGGAGGGGCCCATCGCTGCAGAGGGTGGCTCTTCCTTAGCTCAGTCCGGAGCTTCTGGCACTTCCCAGGCTGCAGATCTTTGTCCATGACACAAACCCTCCCTGTAACCGAGCCCAGATGTGCTGGGGAATGATAACAACCACCACGGGGAACTTCTCCTTGCAAAGCCCTTTTTTGCAAAGGGGAGAGGAGCCAGCATTTAGCTCAGACCAGCCTGGGGGCTCTTTCTCCCTCCCAATTCAGCCGCTGACAGTGAGACGCCTCGAGCATGAAAAGCGGAGGAAGGAGATCAAGGAGCAGTGGCACCGGGCGCAGAGGAAGCTGGTGAGTACCAGCCACACAGCAGGGGCAGGGTTTGTGCCCCCAAGCCCACCCTGGAGAACCCCAGACACATTCCCCTCCGTGGATGGTGGGCTCCTGGCCTCCCTCCAGCAGCGTTGGGTGCTTTGTCCCAGGAAAGGGGCCCTGGGGAGGTTGTGGGACGTAACGATGCCCTTGGGGAGCTCAGTCCTCACCTGGGGTCACTGCTCCCCTGGGCAGCAAGAGGCAGAGGTGAACCTGCGCAAGGCCAAGCAGATCTACATGCAGCGCAGTGAGGAGCACGAGAAGGCCAAGTACATGGCGGTGAAGGCGGAGGAAGAGCAGCAGAACACCACCAGCAGCATCACCACCAAAACCCTGGACAAGAAGCGGCGGCTGGAAGAGGAAGCCAAGAACAAGGTAGGAACACGATAGCTCTGGACCCGGGCTGAGCCTGACAAGAACCTTCTCAGGCCTCGCTGTCCCAGCACAGGGGCAGCCCTGAGCGAAGTGGGGTGAACTGAGCTCCCCACAGATCCTCAGACATGGCCCTGGAGGAATGGGGTCCAAGTGCAGAGAGATGTCCTCCTTGTTCTCCTTACCTGTGAGCTGTTCCCATCTCTTGCTCTCCTGGGTCTCAGGCAGAAGAGGCGATGGCCACGTATCGGACCTGTGTGGCGGATGCAAATACCCAGAAGCAGGAGCTGGAGGACACCAAGGTGAACTCCCTGCGGCAGATCCACGAGGTGATCAAACAGAGCGACCAGATCATCAAGACGGTGAGTGGAGTTGGCTTGGGATGGCCCCCAGGGCCGGGGGTGGCCGTGCCCTGCTCGTGAGAGGGTCAGAGCTGCCCCCCCCAGCAGACCTGGCTGCAGCTGAGCTCCAAGTGGACGTGAGCTCTCCTCACTCCCTGGTGCTCTGAAACACCAAGGCTCAAGGCTTCAGACCAAGCACCGCTCCGTGCTCCCGATGTCCCCCCTCACCCGCAGCTCCTCGTCTCTCTCTCTGCCTTGTATGTCGGCTCACAGCGCTCACGCCTGATTCTCTCCACGCTGTTTTCAGGCCACCATCTCCTTCTACCAGATCATGCACATGCAGACGGCTCCGCTGCCCGTCAACTTCCAGACGCTGTGCGAGAGCAGCAAGCTCTACGACCCCGGGCAGCAGTACGCCTCCCACGTCAGGCAGCTGCAGCGCGGGGACGAACCCGACATCCAGTACGACTTCGAGCCCTACGTGTCGCACAATGCCTGGTAGGAAGGGAGAGGGAAAAATCCCCCACTGTTTTACACTCGTCTTCTCTGTCGCTGGCAAAATCCCCCTGCAGACACCAGCGTGCTTCCTGCTGGGAAAACTGGGGCTGGACCAGCTGGGAATCCTTCTCACGTCCCTCCATGGATGGGAGAGGCTCTCTAGTAGCCAAGGCAGAGGACTGCAAATCCCAAGACATGTGGAGAGCGGCCATGAATAAGGCTTTCAAGTCTCCTTCCTTCTCATCCACTCAGATGTTCCCTTTTCTCCTTCCTTCTGGCCATCAGGTCCCCCTTCGCTCGCACACGGAAGGGCAGCTTCAATGCCAATGACTTCTCCACGGGCGGGGGCTCGGACGGGGCCGGGCTGCCCAGGGACGGGGCCGGCTCGGAAGGAGGAGTGGGAGCCAAGGAGCAGCAGAGCGGGGCTGTGGGGGCCGAGCGGAGAGGTGAGCCCCCAGCCCTCAGCACCCCCAGCCCCACGGTCAGGGGGGGACAGAAGCAAAGCAGGACCTCCATGGGTACCAGGGGGGCTTCTCTTCGCAGCAGGAGGACAGGCTGGAAGCTTTGTGAGCTGAATTTCCTGAAGGACACATAATCAGATCCACTGGGGGGTTTGCTCTTGCTAGTGCTGCCAAACAGACCGTTCTCCACCTCCCCAAGACCATTCTCTGTCTCGCCGTGTCTTCTTTCCCATGCTGGATGGTGTTACTGAAGGCCCCACAACCCCACCAGCCCCTTCCCCACCCTGTCAGCAGGAAACCAGGCACCTTCCTTCAGGAGTTTGTGTGTTTCCCAGAGTCCAGGCTCTTCGCCTGTGTTTCTGCCTGAACGCAGGAAGCAATCTCAAGAGGACTATGTGTTTTCCTCTGCAGGGGGGAGAGGACACCAGGTCCACAAATCCTGGCCGACCTCCATCACTGAAGGCGACAGCAGCCTGGATTCAAGCGCAGGTAGATCCCGAAACCAGCCCAGGGCGGGGGGTCCTTCCCCTTTCACACCCTCACCCCAAACCCAGAGCCTCAGAGCTGGGCGGGACCCACCACTTCTCCTTTTGATCTGCCTGGTAATAGCACCGTGTTGTAAATAACTGCCCTGATCCCCATCCCCAACAGGATGGGGTGGGGTGGGGTGGGATGGGACGAGGGACCACTGAGCTTCACGCTGCTCTGGCTGCAGCGGGGCACTGTCCGGGCAGGCACAGCCCCTGCTCCCTCCCAGGTTCTTGTTTTCTCCCGAGAGCTGCCCCAGCCATGCAAGACAGACAAATTCTCGCTGTGGGGTTCAGAGCACTCTCGGAAGAGCAGCAGCTTCCCCAGTGGCCTCACCGGCTGGTGGGTTTTCTTTTGGCAGGTGAATTCAGCCATAAGCTCCAGCGACTGTCTTCCAACGGCACCATGTCCTCCAGCGAAGAGCTGGAGGAGAAGGATGAGAACTCTGCCACCCCCTTTGAGCAGAGTAGGTGACAGCACGGGAGGGGACGCGGTTCCCTCAGTGTGCCCCCCACACACACCATGGCCAAGCCAACTGCGGGCTGACTCTCCCCAGATTCGGTCGTTCCAGTAGTTCGGCAGCCTGGCTGCAGCTGCGTTTCCTTGTGCTCTGCTCGTAGGCATCAACGGGATGACCCCAGAGATGACGGCTCCAACGGGGCCCTTCCGGAACGTCGGCTTATCCAAGGCTGCCCAGACTCACCGGCTGCGCAAGCTCCGTGCCCCCTCCAAGTGCCGGGAGTGCAACAGCTACGTGTACTTCCAGGGAGCAGAGTGCGAGGAGGTAGAGCTGGGAGGAGTGGGAAGAGACGTGGGCGGGTGGAGGAGATGGAGGATACGTCCCGCGAAGGGGGAGACCTCACTGCTACCCACGTTCGGTCCCGGGATTCACTCCGTCCCCAAACCAGAGCCACACGCTCTGCAGCAGCACGTTGCGGTGCCGCTCGTCACTCGGGTGTCACAGGTTTGCTGTGGAAACCCGACCAGCAGCTCTGACACACGTGGTCAAACCCTGGGTGTCACCACAGCCAGGAGGTCTGGGTTCCCTCTTCCCTGAGCCTCAGCAGAGGTGCCAGCATGAACTTTGGGGCACGACCACCCACTTCTTCTGACCTGTCTTTGGGGAGACATTCCTCCTTCGGGGAGGGGTCCATGTGCTTTGTGTGATCCTGTGGTGTCCCCAAGAAAGGCATTTTTCCTGCCTGCCATCCTGTCCAACGAGCTCCTCATTCTCTGAGCGATGCCTGGTGTCCCTCAGTGGCTGCCCCTCGCCCTGACCCATGGTGTTGCCTCCCACCCCACACATTTCCCCCCGTTTCCCAGTGCTACCTGGCCTGTCACAAGAAGTGTCTGGAGACCTTGGCCATCCAGTGCGGGCACAAGAAACTCCAAGGGAAGCTGCAGCTCTTCGGGCAAGACTTCACCAAGGCTTCTCAGAGCAGCTCTGATGGCATCCCCTTCATCATCAAGAAGTGCATTTCGGAGATCGAGAAGCGGGCACTGAAAACCAAGGTGACGCACTCTCTGTTCCCTCTTCTTCAGCTCCGCTGCCTTCTCTTGAACCCACCTTCTGCCTTGGTAGAACAGACACATTTTTCAGATTCCTTGAGGCAGGAAGCCAGAAAGTCCCGGGTGATAAACTTGGCCCTGATCCCCCAAATTCTGACCTTGGAAACTCACTTCTCTTGCCTCCCTCCTTCCTGAGAAACAGAAATGACAGTAACGTCTGAGCTGGAAGGGGATGTCCCAGAAGGACTTCTGAGAGGGATTTCCAGCCCCTAGAATTTCACTGTCTCATGCAAATATGAAGAAAAGCATCTCTCCTCACCTCAACTCCACTTTTCTCTCTTTTACAGGGCATCTACCGAGTTAACGGTGTCAAGACCCGGGTGGAGAAGCTTTGCCAGGCATTTGAGAATGGGAAAGAGCTGGTGGAGCTCTCTCAGGCCTCCCCTCATGATATCAGCAATGTCTTGAAGCTCTACTTGAGACAGGTAAGGTGCTGGTGACACCTCCTGCCGGGGAAAGAGGTGCCCAGAGGAAAGAACTGCCCCAAACCAAACCTGGCATCACCGAGTTGCCTCTGGCAGGAGTAATTCTGCACAAACTGGGCAGAATTTGTGGGTGCTGAGGGGTTCCTCCCAGCCGGGAGCGGGTCAGTGGTGGGGATGTGACCATGAGCCCCCCCCCGAGCCGGCTGTGGGTTTCCTGTTCTCGCGAAGCCCTGGCACGAGGTGCTCACTGTCACTTCGCCGGGCTCCCGCGCCGCTGCGGCATCAGCACCCGCAGGCAGACGACGTGCAGAGACACCAAACCCTCCCTCCCCTTCACCTCGGGGGAACCAGCAACTCGAAAAGGGAAGTGATCCAGCAAATGCCGCTCCGCATGGCAGAGCCGGGGCTGAGCTCACGTCTCCCTGTCCCACTGTGTCCCTTGGGTGTCCCTGTGGTGGGCTCAGACGGGTGCTGTGCCCCTTGCGTCAGCCCGTGGTGGTCTCAGACGGGTGCTGTCCTCCGCCCCCAGCAAACACCAAGAGGCAAACTCAAAAACTGGCAGCGCAAACGGCATCACCCACATCCTCCAACCAGCCACCGCAAGGCAGAAGGAGAGGAAGCAGCTTCTCCTTCGCGCTGCAGCCTCCCCGCTTAACTCTTTCCTGCTGCCTTTCTTGGGGCACTGCTCTAACCCCCCAGAAGGGCTCCCGTGCAGTAACCCCAGCATCGGGCTCAGCTGTAGGAGGGATCTGTGTCCCTGGGTCCCCGCACAGACAGAAGGGCCCTGGCCCACCTCTGCGGTTTCTCCAGAGAAGAAAAGCAGAGTGGAGAGAGAGGAGGAATCAGCCCTGAGCCACAACCCACCCTCTCACTGCAGAGAAAGGGGTTTAAAGTCCCTCTGTGAAGCCTTGGGCTGGAGGGACCCTGCTCTGCTGTGGGTTTTGGTCCCCAAAACCATCCCTTGAAGCCGCTCTGAGAACATCACCAGCCAGACAAAAACCACCAATTAGTTAACAGGCTGCTCCGGGTGCCTCATACAAATTTCAAAGCAAGAGTTTCCACCTAACCACAGCCCCACCTTTGCTGCAGGCTATGCCGATCACATCCTGCCTTCTCCACCCCAGAACAATCCATTCCCGTCCTCTCCCATTCCTCTCCCTCCAACCACCTCCCATCTGCTGGGAACCTGCCGCTCTGTCCACCCGGGGCCAGGGCTTTTCTAGGGAAAAGAGAGAATCCCTGAACCCTGACCCAGAGGGACCCATCCAGCAGAGAGCACCCGTGGGCTGATCAAATGCTGCTTTTTTGGCTTGAACTTCAAAGGTGCTAATTGGCTGGGACAAACGAGGCGGGATTTATACGCTTCAGGAGATGGATAAATAAACATTACCTTCAGGTTGCGTGCCCTGCAGGCGCTGGAAGTGTTCCCCTGCTGTAGGAAGGTTCCCTCAGCTCAGCAGCCCTGGGCAGGGCTTGGTCTTGGGGGGGCACCGCTCCCCGGCACCCACCTCCCCTCTTCTTGGTTGCAGCTGCCGGAGCCCATAATGCCCTTCCGCTTGTACAACGAGCTGATGGGGCTGGCCAAGGAGAGCCTGCAGGGCGGCGAGGGCAAGGGCAAGGGTGGCAAGGGTGGCCCCGAGCTGGTGGACAAGGGAGCCGACACCGACAAGGTGGTGGTGAACCTGGTGCTGAAGCTGAAGGAGCTGCTGAAGGAGCTTCCTGCGGAGAACATGGCCACGCTCCAGTACCTCCTGCAGCACCTGAGAAGGTGAGAAGAGGTCCTGAGCCCCTGCGGGTGCTGGGGCACATTCCCTCTCTTCCCTGGAGTGGGAAGGTGGGTGCAGCCTCCCCACGGCACCCACACGGGTAACGGGGACAGCCCAGCCCCAATTCCCTGCTGCTCCCAGAGCTGGTGTGTGCCACGAGAGGCATCTCCTGTGCTGCCGGCCCAGCAGCTCCTCCAGCCTGGATGTGCCAGGATGGGCAAGCCCTGCCCATCCACCTGCCCCTTCTCCTGGCTTCCTCTCATGAGTTCCTCCTCTTCCTCCCCAGGATCGTGGAAGTGGAACAGGACAACAAGATGACCTCGAGCAACCTGGGCATCGTCTTTGGGCCGACACTGATGCGCCCAAGGCCCACGGATGCCACTATTTCCTTGTCCTCGCTGGTCGATTATCCCCACCAAGCTCGCATCATCGAGGCGCTCATCATCTTCTATTCGACCATCTTTGAGAAGAAGGAGAGCGCGGTGCTGCCCGACTCCGGCAAATACTCCATGGACAGCAGGGAGGAGGCAGCCAGCAGCTCAGACCTGGTAGGAATCTGTGGGGCAGGGAGCACCCTGAGGAGATGGGGATCCCACCAAGACACCCTGTCTGTGCTCAAAACCCGGAGCAGATCAGCCAGGGCAGCCCCTCCTGCAGCCCCAGCACCCCTGAGCAGTGCCTGGCCATGGGTTCTGCCCCACAGATGGCCCCAGGGGTGTTTCCCCATCCCTGCTGTGCCCCACGACGGTACGGGTCTGGTTCAACACTGCTGCCCGTCTCTTAGAAAACCTGCCTTGCTTCGTCACATCCCCCTGTGCACCCCCACTCCACTCGCGAGTGATTTTCTGCCCCAAAAGAGCAGTCCCCGCAGGTGACAGGCAGGGGGTGGGAGGATGGAGCCTACTCACCTTTACACAGGGAGAAAAAGATGGCATTTCCTGTGTCTCAGTGAATGAGAACGTTTCCTCCTCCTCCTCCGTGCCCTCACTGCTGCTCTTCCTCCCAGGCCAATGCAGGGTCCCAACCCCTGGCTCCCCCCGGCAGTGTCCCCCACCCGGAGCTGCCTTCGGAGAAAGGGAATTTGGGTTACGGCTCCGACTCATTCGCAGGTAAGAGAAAGGTGCCCGGTGACTCCTCCCGAGCGGGCACAGGTCTCTCGGGAGGTACCAGGGTCACCAGTGGCGATAACTCAACGCCCTTCCCCTGCCTTGAAGACCACGAGGTTGCTGAGCAAAGCTCCCGCTGGAGCCGCGGTGCCGGGTGAGAGCGTAGCACCTGCTCCCTCTGTCCCGCAGAGTCCGGCGACCGCTCCGTTGACTCCGACTCGGAGCTGGAGGACAGCGGGGAGCTGGGGTCTGCCGCTGCCGGGGTCCCACCACGAACCCAGCTCAGCAAACAGGGGAGCGAGACCAGCACCGAGGAGGCTCAGTTCTGCGACGAGGGCAGCGAGGGGCAGCGGAGCCGCAGCTGCAGCGTGGGGCAGTGGGAGGTGGAGGGCACCGCTCCCCGCTGCCGCAGCCCCCCAGGAGAGGAGCAAAGCGATGCAGAGGAATACCCCGAGAGCCGCCTCTCCGCCGCCGGCATGGACCACAACACAAACCAGTCCAACAACGTGTCCTCGCCCACCGCTGCCTGGTGTCTGGCAGCCGGGTGCCCAGGGGGCGGCGAGCAGCAGCCCCGGTTTGTCTGAGCCACCCAACAAAAGCCCCCCGGATGCTGGGAGGGGGCAAAGGGGCAGAACCCAGACGCCGCCCGGGAGCAGCGACGCGCGGAGCTGGGCTGGGGAGGGTGGGGAGGGACCACACGGAGCCCTGGGGATCTCGGGGGGGTTTGGTGTGTCAGCTACAGGCACCGTCCTCGCTGCTCCGTGGCTGGAGCTTTCACACAAAACCCCCTGAGCCCCTCGGCTCCCGACGGGGGCAGGTCCAACAGCCCAGAACTACGTGTCCTGGGAAGGAGCTGAAGCCCGCAGAGCCCTCGCTGCTTGTTCCGGGCTGGAAAGGGACCCGGGGCTTTGCTGCTCCCCTGCCGGGCCACGGGCTTCATTTTGGCCGTGCTCCCTGATCCCACGCCTCCGCTGCAGAAACCGAGGCAGGAAGAGTCAAAGGATCTGACCGTCCTCGCTGGCTGCGGCCGGAGGGGAGAGGGGGTGATACAGGGGGAGGTCCCCAACAGCGGGCAGGAGAAGGGCACCGTGGCCAGGCACGGACAGACGGACACCACCGAGCACCGTGGGCTCGGGCTGGCTCTGGGGAAGAGGACAGACACGGGGAAGGGGACACGGCTGGGGGAGCGCTGGGGTCGGCGCAGCTGGGTAAAATCCACCCGCACCATCTCGCAGGGAGCCGGCTCGGGCCGCACCGCCTGCCAGGCCCTGCGAGGGGCAATTATCGTTTCTAACTGACTGTTCCGGGCACCCCACCTCCAGCCGGGAATTTGCTGCCCCCACGCTCCTAAGGGACACGGGGCTTGGCCAGCGCGGGGCCCTGCCGGCCTCGGGGGACGAGGTTTGCGCTGCTGCTTGTATTTATGGGCATTTTTCTACCTGGCGGGAGCCTCGTGAAGAGCAGCCACAGGCTGTGAGCAGGATGCGGGGACGGGGGGTCCTGGCTGCAGGGTCCTGAGCTTTGCCTCATCTCTCAGGGTTTGGCTTTTTGATTGATATTTGGTCTCTGAAAATCTGAGCTGCGAGTCCAGGACTGCCCTGGTGCTCCTCCAGCGGAGCAGGGAGCGGGTCACCAAGGGGAGACGCCGCCTCCTCGGGACCCTCACGGCCCCAGCCGGGTCCCAGCCCCCGCCACTGTGAGAGGCTTTTTTTGTTTGGTTTTTTTTTTTTTTTTTTTTTGTAAAGAGATAATAACCCTTCATGAATCCACTACCTCTGCTGGCAAAGGAACTTTGAGGGTCAAATGAGACCAGTCAAAGTATATTTTTTTAAAGCTATGAGACTTTTCTGCACTGAAGCTATAGAGAAACCAGTAGATTTTAAGCTTAGAAAGAGCTGAAAGCTGTTTCCTTCTATTCCCCTGCCGCTGCCTGGGTGCGTCCCCCCTGTCACCGCCCAACGTGCCACCAGACCCGGCTGGGGACAGACACGCGAGGGCACCTCACACGGGGGCAACGCGCGGCCCAGGGCTCCTGAGGAATTGCACAAACCCAAAGCTTTATCTAATAATCAGCCAGAGCTCCCCTCGGTGGGACGCTCTCAGTCCCTCCGCTCACGCGTGGGAGCAGCCGCCCCCCAGGGAGGGCAGGAGCCGAGGGAGCCACACGGGAGCGGTCCCAGGCACACCGAGCGGCGTTTGGGGGTCACACGCACCCCGTTACGGCAGAACTGGGCGACTGACCCCTCAGAGGATCGGTCCCCAGCCCAGGGAGAGCCCGGGCTCCGGTTCCTGGAGCTCCCCCAGGACTCACGGGGAACGCCCCTGGGCACGGCAGGGTAAAGGTACAACCCCCGAGGTAACGCACAGGTAAATGGTTTTTCCCTGAGCCATGGAAGGGCCCGAGCTCTTCCGGCTCTTCAGCCAGACGCTGGGATTGTCCAGCGGCTCATTTCCCCGGCAGCAGGAGGGAGGCGGAGGAGGGACCCCCTGCCCGGGCGGTACCAGGAGTGAGTGACTGTGAGGGTGGGTGTGAGTGAGGGAAGGGACAAAAGCTGCGCTTGAGCTTCACGTGGTGACAGGCCCCCTTCTCTCCGTGCGTCAATGCAGCGCGGGAGAAGGGAAGCGTGTTTGCTGCCCCGCGCCCGTGCTGCTGCAGGAAGCTGTTACGTGTTTCGCTGTGTTCGGATTGACACGACTCGCAAAAATAAATAAAATCTGTGTGTTCCAACCTGTGTCCGTCCCGGGGATCAGAGTCTTCCAGAGCCACACACCGTGGCCGCGGGAGGCTACGCACCGTAAGGAAGGACTCCAAGTATTTCTAGCAAGTAAACTGAAGTTTAAAAAACCCTCAAGAGAGCTGAAACAGATTAAAATGAAAGTGACCGAGGGAGATAAGCGACTCTCCAGCTCAGTATCCGATCATGGAGGTCTCAGAACAAGGGCCGGAGGGCAGAGGTGAGGGAAGGAACGAGGCAGCGCCAGAACCACACACCGAGTTCAGAGCCCTCGGGGCGAGCTCCGGGCGAGTCCAGCAGAGCCCCGGGCAAGAGGGGAACCCGCCAACTCCAGAAGGTACAGGGAGAGGCTGAGAAACACAGCACCAGTGAGGAACAGCCAGAGTACAAACCTTTATTATTTATTAAAAATAAGATCCTATAAAATAAAATAGGAAAGGCAAAGGCCCTTTTCTCCACTCGCCTCCTCCCTGCGCCCTCCTGCTGCGCCAGGTGATTCCATGGCTTGAGTCCTTCAAAGACCAAGGGGTTACAGCAAAGTCGATGCTGGAAAACAAAGAATTAGGCTGAGTAACATCCCTGCAGGGAACCTCCTGGGTCATCTAAGAAAAGGCAGAGATCTCGGAGGGTCTGTGACTCGCTGGTGGATGGGCCGATGGGGATGCGTCACACAACTCCCCCACAGCCGGAGGAAGCAGAACTCGGGGTGTGAATCACCCCCCTGAGCCCCACTAACTGCCCCGAACACCCACAGGTGGGTACCGAGGCCCGGAAAGCTTTGCCCCGCTCCGTCCTCTCGCCAACAGCTCCCTCCACGAACAATCTAAAGCTCTGAGACAATCTCTTCCCGGAGGCAGCTCACTCCAGCTCAGCCCCCCCGCTGCCCCGCGGCCTCCGCTGGCCGGGGGCGGGTCGCGCTCGGCCTTACCCCGCAGCCCCGCGTCACTGCACCAGGCGGTAGGTGATGTAGCGGCCCGCGGTCTCACTCGGTCTTATGATCTTCACCACCTGGAAGGGTGACAGAAGGGACTGCTGAGGGAGAGGAGCTGGTGGCAGCACCCCCGCAGGGCTCCCCGGCCCCACACAGCTGCAGACCCCGGCAGCGCGGGGCTCTCAGCAGCCACAGAGACACCGGCGCTGAGCTCCCCGCTGCAGGCGGGGGCACAGGGTGGAAGTGCCGCCCCCCAGTGCGAGGGAAGGGGAGATGGCAGAGCGTGGGGCTGTGTCACATCTCGCCTGTCACCCGCCTGTTCAGCAAGCGGCCGAGACTGCCATGTCCTCGCTAGAAGCTGCTCACCATACACACACCCGCCCCCCACCCACCGCAGCTTTTATGTTTGAAAGAGACCCCTCTGCTGCCTCCAGGAGCTCTGAAATACCCCAGAGGATCCCCCCTCCTGGCCCTGCCCACGGCTGGTGCCTGAGTCTATTCCTCTCTCACCTGCCCACGCTTTATTCCAAAGTACCGGGCCACGGGATCGCCGGCCTGTATCCTGGGGAGCTGGTTCTCTCTGAGTTTACTGGGTGGGGGGTTAAGGAGAAGCTCCCCCAGCAGAACATGCGACCGGCCCAGGTTCCCCTTCGTCAGCGCAGCTCGGGGAAAAAAGTCATAAACCACCACACACAGATATACTCATTTTCAGCCCAAAGCCTGTCTGCCTCACGCCCAGGCAGGAAGGGAAGGAACAAACAAAGGATACTATCTGGCCAGCAGCTCCGTTACTTCTTCTTTTGTCATGACAACGTGCTCCGGGACCAACTGTAAACAACAGGGGAGAGAGGGTGAGATCACGAAGCCAGAGAAAGCGAGTGGCTCCTCACAGCGGCGGGAGAAGTGACTCCTTTGTCAGGAAGAAAACTCTGAGTGTGTCGCTCAGCCCAAAGGCCGAGAGAAGGTCCCCTGGGAGCAGCTCAGCACCAGAGACTGATCATCCCGCCCTCGCTCCGCCGCCCGACACCGCTCACCTCGTGCTCTGTGATGTTGATCAGAAGCTCCTGCTGCAGGAACTGCTCCAGGATGTATTTGGGAGCCATGTCGACCAGGGACTGGGAAGGGAAAGCTGTGTCAGACGGCAGCGCTGCTCCGGGACAGCCCTGCCCCTCCATGAACAGCCGCCACGGCGAGCGTGGGGTCACCACATTCATGCTCAGACGCAGCTACACAGGAGCAAAGACATCTCCTGACCACTGGCAAACATCCCCTTTTCTCTTGACTGCTCCTGGGCCCTTGGCTGTTCTTCTGGAACCAGAACCAGCTGTTCTGGCCAAATGCACTCGTACGTTAAGCAAGAGCCTGCATTAAGGTACCAAAGTCTTCAGCAAAAGATTTTATCTGGAAGGATATTCTAGGCTTTTATTTACCTAAAGCAGCACTTAAAAACAGACAAGCAAGACATCCCTGGCCCACAGCAACCCTCTGACTCTCAGGCAGCCTCCCCTGACGGCAGTTCGTACCTGCTTTGCCGAGGGGGTCATGCCCTGCTGCACCACGATGAGCGCTCTGGTGATGTTCTCCTCCTGCATCCTCTGGCAGTACATCTTGATCGTCTTTATTCCAACCTTGGGCTCCTCTGGGGAAGGAGTTCCAGAGGAAAGGGGTTACAAAGAGCCCTCCCTCATTCTCTTAACGCCCCCAGAGAGCAACACACCTTTCTGGCCACAGGAAGATCTGGACAGGTTGGAAGAGTGGGCTAACGAGAACCTTATGAAGTTCAACAAGGACAAGTGTAAGGTTTTGCACCTGGGAAAACATAATCCCAGAGTGCAGCATGGGCTGGGATCTCCCTGGGGAGCAGCGCTGTGGGAAGGGCCCTGGGGGTCAGTATGAGCAAGCAATGGGGCTGCTGCAGCAAAGAAACCCAACGTGATGCTGGGCTGCATCACCCACAGAAGACAAAAAAAGTCATTATCCCACTCTGCTCAGCACTGGTCAGGCCACACCCGGAATCCTGTGTTCAGTTTTGGTTCCCTGCTGCGCAAAAAAGCTGTGGTCAGGCTGGAGAGGGGCCAGAGAAGGGCCACGGAGATGATCAGGGGTAGCTGCTATATGAGGAAAGGCTGAAAGAACCAGGTTTGTTCAGCCTTGAGAAAAAAAAGGCTCAGGGGAGACCCTATCACCACGTTCTAGTATTTAAAAGGTGGCTGCAAAGAAGATGGAGGCTCCCTTTTTACCAGGAGTCCCACGGAAAAGACAAGGGGTAACGAGTACAAGTTACTCCTGGGAAGATTCCAGTTGGACACCAGAGGAAAATTTTTCACAGTGAAAAAAATCAGCCATTAGAATAATCTCCCCAGGGAAGCGGGGGCTTCCCCGGCATTGGGCACCTCCAAGGTTGGGCTGGGCAGGGGGCTGGGCTGTTGTGTTTAGAGCGTGCTTTGGCTGAGAACGGTGGGGCCAGATGATCCCTGAGCTCCCCTCCAAGCCCAAGCCGGGATTCCATGGGTCTAGGATGATTCTATAGCTCTAGAATGGTTCTAGGATGATTCTATGGTGATTCTATGGTTCTAGGATGGTTCTAGGACGGTTCTAGGACGACTTTATGGTTCCAGGATGGTTCTAGGATGATTCTATGGCTCTAGGATGGTTCTAGGATGATTCTACGGTTCTTCCACCCCGCTCCCGACCCCGGGAACGGCGGCCAGAGCACTCTGAGCTCACCCGGGAAGAAGACGAACATCTGGTCGGTGGGATCGTCGTTATGAGCCACCAGCACCGTCAGGTCGGTGCGGCGGGGCCGCCCCTCGCTGGGTTTGTCACCGAACTGGGCCTTGAACTCCTCCAGCGTCTGATCCAGCTCGTCCTGGGTCACCAGGTAGCCCCGATCGTGACAGAGCTGCCGAGAGAACCCCCTCACCTCAGGCCAACCGCCGCCATCACCACCGGGGGTGGGGGGGCGTACGGGGTACGGGGTACGGGACGGGCCGGGATAGGCCGCAACGACACCCACCGGGCCGCAACGACACCCACCGGGCCCCCGAGCACCGCACACACACCCCGCCGCCGCCCTCCCGCACCTGCATGATGGTCTTACGGATCTTCCACAGGCGATAAGTCTCCTCCTCGTCGTCCATGTTTCCTTCACGGCCCGAGGACCCCGCGGCTGCCCCGGCGGCGCCTGAGGCGCCGCCGGGGCAGCCGCGGGGTCCTCGGGCCCAGGGGCTTCTGGGAGCTGTAGTCCACCGCAGCCCATTGGGCGGCTCCCCGCCATTATCCAACCGGGCACGCTGATTGGCTACGCGGCCCGCAAGAGGCGGTGCCTCCCAGCTTCCCGCGTCGCCGATTGGCTGAGAGGGCGGAGCGCCATGGGATGGGGTCGGGCGTTGTTGTGGGGAG